>NC_056741.1:997463009-997483009 GCF_019279795.1 Protopterus annectens
CATTGCATCCTGCACGCACATGGCATATGATGCATTTTATCTGCGCCGCAGTTATGCTTCATCTGTACTTGGCTGTGCTATTTCGGTTCTTTGCTCTTTGCATTTCTACTACATCCCTATTATCTTTGCTCTCATATGCCTCCCCTTTCCCGTTCTGCAGGAGTCTGCATGCAGACTTATCAGCTGCCGGCGTTGCCCTTCCTGCATTGATTGGTGTTAATTGCTCGTTACGGATACATTTACACTGCTTCCGCATTTCCTCGTATTCTCAGCATTACCTTCCTATATCCCTGGTTGTTGCCGGTGAGGCCGTCCACATGACTGGTTTCGAACGTAGTCATCCTCGTGCACATGCATTTGTACGCGCATTCGGTACTGTCAGCGCATCTATTTCCTAACACGCCAGTCATGATGCTGTAATATGCATTGTACAGCCCAGGTTTGCTGTCCTCCAATATCCTTCCTCCTACAGTGGCACACCCCTGTGTGGTTGACATGTATCTGGTGTAGGCCACTCCTCGGTGTAGTACCGCAACGCCGTTTGCTCCATCCATACGCTGGCGCCGTTCTTGCGATTCACTATTACCTGCCGCATTTGCATGGAATTGACTACTAATACCTGGTTACGCGCGGACACCGCCTCCACTCCTTGACAACCATTGCGCTGGGGTTGCAGCTTTACATACATACTATGGTGTGTGGTGGCTGTGCAGCTGATTTGTGTTCTAATGCTCTTTTCGGACATTATCATATTATTTCATTGCTTTACAACTTCTGTGCACACATCCCGGGTCTGCTGTTCTTTCTACGTGCGTGCCATTTATGTCATTTTTACATTTTTTGCATATTTTCTTTGGACATTCTCGGTGCCTTTCCACATTGGCATATTGCACCTATATGATACCTGACTTTGACAGCCTTCCGTTACTCCTCCGGTATGTTTGGGTAAATGTAAACCGTTTTTGGTTTACATTGCCGCGTTATACGCTTCGCCTCGCCGCCGTGGATCGCTATTGCCCTCATTTGCATGGTGCAATACCGCACACAGTGTGTTTTGCATACCTACGCCGGGGGCGGGGACCGTCCGGCGCACGCCGGTAGTGCACGTGGAATTCATTCATACCTGAATCGCTAAGCAGCCATATTTGGCGTTATAACGCCGACGCTATGCTGGCGCCTGGCGCAAGGTTCATGAATCCCGGGGAATGTCTTTGTATAACAGTACCATAGTGTTCCACCACATTGTTTCCTGTTCCCCCGCACCTTCTGACGTACTACACGTGCATATGGGAGTTATGTTATTTGCTACTACTCTATGTTTACTATTATTATTAGCTACTATTCTATGTTTACATGTACATGTGATGTTTTTGTGGAGCTTTTCTCCCCGAGCCTCCACTGAAAATGGGCTTTAACAGGCCCAGTGGACTATTCCCAGTAAACAAATGCCAATAAATAAATAAATAAATAAATGTTCTCATGCTTGCATAGTACATCGGTGTTGTTGAAGTGAAGCAATGGAGAAAGGAGAATCTCTATTACTGTTTTTTTTTTTTTTTTTTTTTTTTGGTTTATTTGTTGAAGAGGAATGACAGAGAAAAGAGAATCCCCATTGTGTTTTTTAGCATGAATTTTCTGAAGGATATGAAGGCTAAATCTTAAATTTCTGTCATTATTTAATGACTTCAACCACAGTGGGTTGTTAGAAACTATTTCTGTATGTGGAAAAGAACAATTATATGTGACATAAATCTGGACATTCTGTGAAGATTAGGACAGTTGAGAGGTATGACAGTCTGCTGAGATCTAAGGAGGGACAGTGCAGAAATACAAGGAAAAGCAGGTACATCTCTGTTTCTTTACTTTTACAGAACACGTCTGTTTATTCTTGTATTTTGCTCTGCCTTTATAGCCAGGCCACTCAATGGTACTTTAAAAGCTGGACTTTTTTCTATTGGTATAAACTCGATTTACAACGGGCATTCTGGTTGGGCTATCCAACCAGCATGCATGTTTTTGAATGACAATGACCTGTCATTGTATAATATAAATAATGTAACACATAAAGCATCTTTTCTATGTATTTCTACTATTTTGTGACAGTTTATGAACTCATGTTTATCAAAGCTTTCTTTTCATTTCTCTAATCCTATAATACAGCCCAGTTTTATAATGTGTTTAACTCTCACCATGTATTAATTACTGAACATTGAACAGACTCAAGTAAATCATTAAGACATTAGCAAATTTACAGTGGGAAGCTCACATTATGTATGCTCAGTCAGCATACACGTCATAGATGGGGTCCTTTATGGAGAGCTCTTAACTTTAATTACAAGGTTATTGCTCCTGCTACAAGAACCATCTTACACTTGCAGAAAAAAAAAGAAGAAATAAAGCAATTGCTTTCATTTTCTCACTTAAACTCATATACATTTATGCGGCATCGATGCCTATGACATTTAAAAATAAGTTTCATAATTGGTATGACAGTCAATGGTCCCTCAGATAGATCCAAATTTTAAATGTATGACATTTCAATTAAAATTGAAAGAACTGGCAACATTCTTGGCTTATAACACACTTTGGCTGGAATAAAGAAATACTGATGGTGTTGTGGCCAGAGAGTCTCTGTTTACCTTGTTTGTGCGACAAGGCTTGAAGCTCATAATTAATGAAGTGGGAGGAATCAGTGTGAGAAGGTGAGCTTATAACATATCCTGCTCACATCAGAAGCTGAATCTGCAGTAACACTGCGTAGAACTGAGGTAAGGCTGTACAGAAAGAGGAGATAGAACACTGAGCATTCCTCATGTATGCACCTCTAACAGGCTATACATGATTATGCACACAAGGCAGCTGCAAGAAACAGAATCATGTGGAAACCTTAAATGGCCATTACACAGTTGTGGTCATATATTTTTTTGACCATCTTAAAGGATGGAAATGGGAATAAAGGAAAGTGATGAAAATGAGAGGAGCAAGTAAAGGGTAGAACATAAGCTGAAAACCTATGGAATAAGTTGGAAGGAGATGGAGAAATTGTTTTGTAGTCAGGTGCCTATTTAATATACTTAAAGGGAAGGTCATTTGAGGAAAGGAGTAAGAGAAATAAAAGAAAGTTAAGAGGGTTAAGGCAGATATCTGGATCACACAACCACAGAGAAAAGACAAGGCTGACAGTGGAGGTGCTGACACAGTGAGAGAGGAGGAACGCAGTGAAGAAGGAGACATCTGAAGAGCAGAGGGAAGACAATGGCGATAGGGACGATTGGACAACAATCATGAGGGAGCACAGATACAAAAGAGAGGGTAACATCATTATTAAGGATAGGATGGAGTTACTAAGTTGTTGTCCCTGCCAAATGTGACCCAGTGGAAGCTTACTTGTATCCTGTCCTCCTCACCACTGGGCCCTGGCTCAAGTGTAGGAGCCGGTACTGGACAGGGACATAAATCAATGAGCTGCACTATGGACAGGGACATAAATCAATGAGATGCACTATGGACAGGGACATGAATCAATGAACTGCACTATGGACAGGGACATGAATCAATGAACTGCACTATGGACAGGGACATGAATCAATGAACTGCACTATGGACAGGGACATGAATCAATGAACTGCACTATGGACAGGGACATGAATCAATGAACTGCACTATGGACATGGACATGAATCAATGAACTGCACTATGGACAGGGACATGAATCAATGAACTGCACTATGGACAGGGACATGAATCAATGAACTGCAATATGGACAGGGACATGAATCAATGAACTGCACTATGGACAGGGACATGAATCAATGAACTGCACTATGGACAGGGACATGAATCAATGAACTGCACTATGGACAGGGACATGAATCAATGAACTGCACTATGGACAGGGACATGAATCAGTGAACTGCACTATGGACAGGGACATGAATCAATGAACTGCACTATGGACAGGGACATGAATCAGTGAACTGCACTATGGACAGGGACATGAATCAATGAACTGCACTATGGACAGGGACATGAATCAATGAACTGCACTATGGACAGGGACATGAATCAATGAACTGCACTATGGACAGGGACATGAATCAATGAACTGCACTATGGACAGAGATATGAATCAATGAACTGCACTATGGACAGGGACATGAATCAATGAACTGCACTATGGACAGGGACATGAATCAATGAACTGCACTATGGACAGGGACATGAATCAATCAACTGCACTATGGACATGGACATGAATCAGTGAACTGCACTATGGACAGGGACATGAATCAGTGAACTGCACTATGGACAGGGACATGAATCAATGAACTGCACTATGGACAGGGACATGAATCAATGAACTGCACTATGGACAGGGACATGAATCAATGAACTGCACTATGGACAGGGACATGAATCAATGAACTGCACTATGGACAGGGACATGAATCAATGAACTGCACTATGGACATGGACATGAATCAATGAACTGCACTATGGACAGGGACATGAATCAGTGAACTGCACTATGGACAGGGACATGAATCAATGAACTGCACTATGGACAGGGACATGAATCAATGAACTGCACTATGGACATGGACATGAATCAATGAACTGCACTATGGACAGGGACATGAATCAATGAACTGCACTATGGACAGGGACATGAATCAATGAACTGCACTATGGACATGGACATGAATCAATGAACTGCACTATGGACAGGGACATGAATCAGAGAACTGCACTATGGACAGGGACATGAATCAATGAACTGCACTATGGACATGGACATGAATCAATGAACTGCACTATGGACAGGGACATGAATCAATGAACTGCACTATGGACAGGGACATGAATCAGTGAACTGCACTATGGACAGGGACATGAATCAATGAACTGCACTATGGACAGGGACATGAATCAATGAGCTGCACTATGGACAGGGACATGAATCAATGAACTGCACTATGGACAGGGACATGAATCAATGAACTGCACTATGGACAGGGACATGAATCAATGAACTGCACTATGGACAGGGACATGAATCAGTGAACTGCACTATGGACATGGACATGAATCAATGAGCTGCACTATGGACAGGGACATGAATCAGTGAACTGCACTATGGACAGGGACATGAATCAGTGAACTGCACTATGGACAGGGACATGAATCAATGAACTGCACTATGGACAGGGACATGAATCAATGAGCTGCACTATGGACAGGGACATGAATCAATGAACTGCACTATGGACAGGGACATGAATCAATGAACTGCACTATGGACAGGGACATGAATCAATGAACTGCACTATGGACAGGGACATGAATCAGTGAACTGCACTATGGACATGGACATGAATCAATGAGCTGCACTATGGACATGGACATGAATCAATGAACTGCACTATGGACAGGGACATGAATCAATGAACTGCACTATGGACAGGGACATGAATCAGTGAACTGCACTATGGACAGGGACATGAATCAGTGAACTGCACTATGGACAGGGACATGAATCAGTGAACTGCACTATGGACAGGGACATGAATCAATGAACTGCACTATGGACAGGGACATGAATCAGTGAACTGCACTATGGACAGGGACATGAATCAATGAACTGCACTATGGACATGGACATGAATCAATGAACTGCACTATGGACAGGGACATGAATCAATGAACTGCACTATGGACAGGGACATGAATCAGTGAACTGCACTATGGACAGGGACATGAATCAGTGAACTGCACTATGGACATGGACATGAATCAATGAACTGCACTATGGACAGGGACATGAATCAATGAACTGCACTATGGACAGGGACATGAATCAATGAACTGCACTATGGACAGGGACATGAATCAATGAACTGCACTATGGACAGGGACATGAATCAATGAACTGCACTATGGACAGGGACATGAATCAATGAACTGCACTATGGACAGGGACATGAATCAATGAACTGCACTATGGACATGGACATGAATCAGTGAACTGCACTATGGACAGGGACATGAATCAATGAACTGCACTATGAACAGGGACATGAATCAATGAACTGCACTATGGACAGGGACATGAATCAATGAACTGCACTATGGACAGGGACATGAATCAATGAACTGCACTATGGACAGGGACATGAATCAATGAACTGCACTATGGACAGGGACATGAATCAATGAGCTGCACTATGGACATGGACATGAATCAATGAACTGCACTATGGACAGGGACATGAATCAATGAACTGCACTATGGACAGGGACATGAATCAATGAGCTGCACTATGGACATGGACATGAATCAATGAACTGCACTATGAACAGGGACATGAATCAGTGAACTGCACTATGGACAGGGACATGAATCAATGAACTGCACTATGGACAGGGACATGAATCAGTGAACTGCACTATGGACAGGGACATGAATCAATGAACTGCACTATGGACAGGGACATGAATCAATGAACTGCACTATGGACAGGGACATGAATCAATGAACTGCACTATGGACAGGGACATGAATCAATGAACTGCACTATGGACATGGACATGAATCAATGAACTGCACTATGGACATGGACATGAATCAATGAACTGCACTATGGACAGGGACATGAATCAATGAACTGCACTATGGACAGGGACATGAATCAGTGAACTGCACTATGGACAGGGACATGAATCAGTGAACTGCACTATGGACAGGGACATGAATCAGTGAACTGCACTATGGACAGGGACATGAATCAGTGAACTGCACTATGGACAGGGACATGAATCAATGAACTGCACTATGGACATGGACATGAATCAGTGAACTGCACTATGGACAGGGACATGAATCAGTGAACTGCACTATGGACAGGGACATGAATCAGTGAACTGCACTATGGACAGGGACATGAATCAATGAACTGCACTATGGACAGGGACATGAATCAATGAACTGCACTATGAACAGGGACATGAATCAGTGAACTGCACTATGGACAGGGACATGAATCACTGAACTGCACTATGGACAGGGACATGAATCAATGAACTGCACTATGGACAGGGACATGAATCAGTGAACTGCACTATGGACATGGACATGAATCAATGAGCTGCACTATGAACAGGGACATGAATCAGTGAACTGCACTATGGACAGGGACATGAATCAATGAACTGCACTATGGACAGGGACATGAATCAGTGAACTGCACTATGGACAGGGACATGAATCAGTGAACTGCACTATGGACAGGGACATGAATCAATGAACTGCACTATGGACAGAGACATGAATCAGTGAACTGCACTATGGACAGGGACATGAATCAGTGAACTGCACTATGAACAGGGACATGAATCAATGAACTGCACTATGGACAGGGACATGAATCAATGAACTGCACTATGGACAGGGACATGAATCAATGAACTGCACTATGGACAGGGACATGAATCAATGAACTGCACTATGGACAGGGACATGAATCAATGAACTGCACTATGGACATGGACATGAATCAGTGAACTGCACTATGGACAGGGACAAGAATCAATGAACTGCACTATGAACAGGGACATGAATAAATGAACTGCACTATGGACAGGGACATGAATCAATGAACTGCACTATGGACAGGGACATGAATCAATGAACTGCACTATGGACAGGGACATGAATCAATGAACTGCACTATGGACAGAAACATGAATCAATGAGCTGCACTATGGACATGGACATGAATCAATGAACTGCACTATGGACAGGGACATGAATCAATGAACTGCACTATGGACAGGGACATGAATCAATGAGCTGCACTATGGACATGGACATGAATCAATGAACTGCACTATGAACAGGGACATGAATCAGTGAACTGCACTATGGACAGGCACATGAATCAATGAACTGCACTATGGACAGGGACATGAATCAGTGAACTGCACTATGGACAGGGACATGAATCAATGAACTGCACTATGGACAGGGACATGAATCAATGAACTGCACTATGGACAGGGACATGAATCAATGAACTGCACTATGGACAGGGACATGAATCAATGAACTGCACTATGGACATGGACATGAATCAGTGAACTGCACTATGGACAGGGACATGAATCAGTGAACTGCACTATGGACAGGGACATGAATCAGTGAACTGCACTATGGACAGGGACATGAATCAGTGAACTGCACTATGGACAGGGACATGAATCAATGAACTGCACTATGGACAGGGACATGAATCAATGAACTGCACTATGAACAGGGACATGAATCAGTGAACTGCACTATGGACAGGGACATGAATCAATGAACTGCACTATGAACAGGGACATGAATCAGTGAACTGCACTATGGACAGGGACATGAATCAGTGAACTGCACTATGGACAGGGACATGAATCAGTGAACTGCACTATGGACAGGGACATGAATCAATGAACTGCACTATGGACAGGGACATGAATCAATGAACTGCACTATGAACAGGGACATGAATCAGTGAACTGCACTATGGACAGGGACATGAATCAATGAACTGCACTATGAACAGGGACATGAATCAGTGAACTGCACTATGGACAAGGACATGAATCAGTGAACTGCACTATGAACAGGGACATGAATCAATGAACTGCACTATGGACAGGGACATGAATCAATGAGCTGCACTATGGACAGGGACATGAATCAATGAACTGCACTATGGACAGGGACATGAATCAATGAACTGCACTATGGACAGGGACATGAATCAGTGAACTGCACTATGAACAGGGACATGAATCAATGAACTGCACTATGGACAGGGACATGAATCAATGAACTGCACTATGGACAGGGACATGAATCAATGAACTGCACTATGGACAGGGACATGAATCAATGAACTGCACTATGGACAGGGACATGAATCAATGAACTGCACTATGGACAGGGACATGAATCAGTGAACTGCACTATGAACAGGGACATGAATCAGTGAACTGCACTATGGACAGGGACATGAATCAATGAACTGCACTATGGACAGGGACATGAATCAGTGAACTGCACTATGAACAGGGACATGAATCAATGAACTGCACTATGGACAGGGACATGAATCAATGAGCTGCACTATGGACAGGGACATGAATCAATGAACTGCACTATGGACATGGACATGAATCAGTGAACTGCACTATGGACAGGGACATGAATCAATGAACTGCACTATGGACAGGGACATGAATCAATGAACTGCACTATGGACAGGGACATGAATCAGTGAACTGCACTATGAACATGGACATGAATCAATGAACTGCACTATGGACAGGGACATGAATCAATGAACTGCACTATGGACAGGGACATGAATCAATGAACTGCACTATGGACAGGGACATGAATCAATGAACTGCACTATGGACAGGGACATGAATCAATGAACTGCACTATGGACAGGGACATGAATCAGTGAACTGCACTATGGACAGGGACATGAATCAGTGAACTGCACTATGAACAGGGACATGAATCAGTGATCTGCACTATGGACAGGGACATGAATCAATGAACTGCACTATGGACAGGGACATGAATCAATGAACTGCACTATGGACAGGGACATGAATCAATGAACTGCACTATGGACAGGGACATGAATCAGTGAACTGCACTATGGACAGGGACATGAATCAGTGAACTGCACTATGGACAGGGACATGAATCAGTGAACTGCACTATGGACAGGGACATGAATCAATGAACTGCACTATGAACAGGGACATGAATCAATGAACTGCACTATGGACAGGGACATGAATCAATGAACTGCACTATGGACAGGGACATGAATCAATGAACTGCACTATGGACAGGGACATGAATCAATGAACTGCACTATGGACAGGGACATGAATCAATGAACTGCACTATGAACAGGGACATGAATCAATGAACTGCACTATGGACAGGGACATGAATCAATGAACTGCACTATGGACAGGGACATGAATCAATGAACTGCACTATGGACATGGACATGAATCAATGAACTGCACTATGGACAGGGACATGAATCAATGAACTGCACTATGGACAGAGATATGAATCAATGAACTGCACTATGGACAGGGACATGAATCAATGAACTGCACTATGGACAGGGACATGAATCAGTGAACTGCACTATGGACAGGGACATGAATCAATGAACTGCACTATGGACAGGGACATGAATCAATGAACTGCACTATGGACAGGGACATGAATCAATGAACTGCACTATGGACAGGGACATGAATCAGTGAACTGCACTATGAACATGGACATGAATCAATGAACTGCACTATGGACAGGGACATGAATCAATGAACTGCACTATGGACAGGGACATGAATCAATGAACTGCACTATGGACAGGGACATGAATCAATGAACTGCACTATGGACAGGGACATGAATCAATGAACTGCACTATGGACAGGGACATGAATCAGTGAACTGCACTATGGACAGGGACATGAATCAGTGAACTGCACTATGAACAGGGACATGAATCAGTGATCTGCACTATGGACAGGGACATGAATCAATGAACTGCACTATGGACAGGGACATGAATCAATGAACTGCACTATGGACAGGGACATGAATCAATGAACTGCACTATGGACAGGGACATGAATCAGTGAACTGCACTATGGACAGGGACATGAATCAGTGAACTGCACTATGGACAGGGACATGAATCAGTGAACTGCACTATGGACAGGGACATGAATCAATGAACTGCACTATGAACAGGGACATGAATCAATGAACTGCACTATGGACAGGGACATGAATCAATGAACTGCACTATGGACAGGGACATGAATCAATGAACTGCACTATGGACAGGGACATGAATCAATGAACTGCACTATGGACAGGGACATGAATCAATGAACTGCACTATGAACAGGGACATGAATCAATGAACTGCACTATGGACAGGGACATGAATCAATGAACTGCACTATGGACAGGGACATGAATCAATGAACTGCACTATGGACATGGACATGAATCAATGAACTGCACTATGGACAGGGACATGAATCAATGAACTGCACTATGGACAGAGATATGAATCAATGAACTGCACTATGGACAGGGACATGAATCAATGAACTGCACTATGGACAGGGACATGAATCAGTGAACTGCACTATGGACAGGGACATGAATCAGTGAACTGCACTATGGACATGGACATTAATCAATGAACTGCACTATGGACAGGGACATGAATCAATGAACTGCACTATGGACAGGGACATGAATCAATGAACTGCACTATGGACAGGGACATGAATCAATGAACTGCACTATGGACAGGGACATGAATCAATGAACTGCACTATGGACAGGGACATGAATCAATGAACTGCACTATGGACAGGGACATGAATCAATGAACTGCACTATGGACAGGGACATGAATCAATGAACTGCACTATGGACAGGGACATGAATCAATGAACTGCACTATGGACATGGACATGAATCAATGAACTGCACTATGGACAGGGACATGAATCAATGAACTGCACTATGGACAGGGACATGAATCAATGAACTGCACTATGGACAGGGACATGAATCAATGAACTGCACTATGGACAGGGACATGAATCAATGAACTGCACTATGGACAGGGACATGAATCAATGAACTGCACTATGGACAGGGACATGAATCAATGAACTGCACTATGGACAGGGACATGAATCAGTGAACTGCACTATGGACATGGACATGAATCAATGAACTGCACTATGGACAGGGACATGAATCAATGAACTGCACTATGGACAGGGACATGAATCAATGAGCTGCAGAAGAAGGCTCTATAGAGCCTATCCAGGCATCTAGCCATCAGTCAATTAATTCCTCCATAGTATCAGTCAGCTGCCAGTGGGTCACAAAGATGTCACCTCCACTTTCACTGCTACCAGTGGATACAACAATATCAATGTCAAGGGAGCAGGGGCTGGCAAACACTCACCTCCAATGTTGGTACAATGACAATCAAGGGGAAGAACTGGACCCCCTACCATCATCATATGCATGCTGAAAGGGATATCCTTAAGATGTTAAGCTGCTTGTACAATCTGACTGAGGCATGCAGTGATAAACACAATAATAGCATCAGACAAAGTATATGCAGAAAATGGTGTGCGAGATAAATGTACAGCTACAAAGAAAAGTAAATGCAACTCATACTTATTTTTCCTTCTAATGTTGTAGATACTGTATTCAAAAGTACAACAAACACCAACCTCAAATTACCCATGATGGCATAATAGATAAGTGAGTGGGGAATCGAACTGACAGCCATCAGCACATGCAATCTGAAAGGAAAAGCTACTTGTAGAATCCTACCAAAGCATGCATGCAAACATGCACAGTAACAGCATCAAATACTTATACTGATACCTTTAAAATATTGTACATGCCAGTACTGAAGAAAATCTATACTGTAAGGACTACAGCTATATCAGCTGAGCAGATTGTTAGTGTGTAAACCTGCACTGTATAAAACAGGTGTTCTCATTTCTATGCTAAATAAAGCACTCTATCCTTCTCCTGTGCAGCTGAGCTTTCTTTGCAATAGTTCTGGGTGCTATGGAAAAAGAAACTAGAGTGTGTAGGATATGGAGATTGTGCACACTGGTAGATTGTATCTTTTGCCATGTCAAGGTTTACTTATCATACATTTAAGGATTACTTTACTTCTCCTCCCATTGGCCAAGGAGGTTGGGATGGTTTCACTGCATGTCACTATAATGTGGTAACATTGTTCACCTGTGCACAGAATGCCAGCTGTACGTTTCCCTGCCAGTGCCAAAGAATCTCAAATCTCAGCCTTGTATTGGGGACTTTCATAGCCCTTTTTTAAAAGTAGTTGGTTGTAGTCAATGTGGAGGAAGTAGAGGAAGATTTTTGTCTTCTCCACATACCACCTCTGTGTCCTAAATGATACACTATCTTCTCCCTCAGCAGTTGTGACTTAGCACTGAGAAACAGCAGAGAAATGTGACTGATACTTTGCACCCCCACCCATAATTGGTTGTAACAACTGATGCACAACACACCTATGACATGGCAGCCAATATATGTACTATGTTACTATGTTTGAACATTGCAATGTAAGGTGTGAAATATAGTAACCCTGTCTCTACTTATATACTTTGACTAGAACATACATTACAGTGTCTGTACTTACATTATGTTAGATGTAGAATTATGCATAACCCCAGGAGCCAATGGGTTGGAGTGTGCATTCTTGGTGCTGCTTGCAGGTACCTAGGTGTGTGCACAATGCCATGTAGAATTCAGTGTAGAATTTGGCCAGTCAGCATGATGCAGAAACTGAGTAGTCCAGACAGTAATGAGCTTAACCCCTCATTTGCATAATCACATTATCTGGTCCCCTGAATTTACATTATGTTAACATGGGGAAAGATACTAAGCTTCATTACACTATGGAAAAATCCATACAGTAGCAAAGTCTCAGTCTGCAACAGGCAAATCTTGCACTGATTGCTTAGATGCTCTGGATACCAACTTCTTTCAGGCAAGTGCTGTATTTTCAGCTTCTGTTTTTAAACTATGGGCACTGTTAGCTGCTGTGTTACTTAACTACATAATGAAGTAGCCTTCACATTACTTTTATGAGTTATTGAATGGATAAGGGACTTGTGATGAAGAATTGCAAAGCCTTATAGAAAACACACCTATCAGCAAATGCTCCAAGCACATGGGAGCACATTCAAGCTGGCCTTGTATCATCACTTTTTGTAAAACATTTGCCTGTTCTATGGCTTATATATATACCACATGTTGAAAAGTCTTTTTACTAATGAGACGAAACAGTCATGTCACCAGGTAAAGTGGGAATGTTAAGGCTGTCATAGTGTGGGTGACATTTGCTCAGTAATGTCAAGTGACTGAGTTTAGGAAAAATTGTCTGGATAGACAGATATAACTGTCAGACATACCAGCAGCATGGTATATAGGCAAGAAGTTCAACTATTTATACCTCACAACTGTACAGATTTTCACAGAATGTCCATTTTTTTGCCTCATATTTTTGGCCCATTGTTCATAAAATTGTTGTTTCTTGGCAAATTAGTGGCAAATTATCAAAAGTAAGAAAATAATGACAGAAATTTGAGCTTCAGACTTCATATCCAACAGAAAATTCATGCAAATGCAAAATACATTATTCTATAAACTTTCTAAGCTTGTAAGAATAATATTTAAAAATTATTTCTATTTTTGGTCCTTTATCCCACTTTTATTTATGGCTTTGTCCAGATTTCTTGCTTTAAGAGGTTGAGAGGTATGACAGTATTGTTTTCTGGGCAACTGATGGCCACCATGTTAATACCACTGTATTCCAAACCTACTGAGCAATGCCTGCAAAGGATAGTAAATAGAAAACATTAGTGAGTCTGCTCAAAAAACTACCTATAAAATAATTTTATCTGAGGCAGAGAATGAGCTGCTATTCCAGGCCCTCCCTCTTCATGGCCTATGGCTCTTTAGGTAGGATGCTACTAAAGGATCCTACCAGGAATGTGGCTGGAAAGATCTTATGGTGGACATTAATGCTGTTGGTGGCCAGGACCATAATTATGGCATGGTCTGCTGCAGGGGAACCAACATTACTCATGCTGAAGGAAAAAAAGAGCTGACCACATGGCACAGTGATGCCTTGTTGCTTAGTGGGCTGTTGGTCTAGCCACCTGTAATGGAGATGGAGGAGTTTCTGACCATTGTCAGAGGCATTACTATCACCACATGGTTTTACAGTGCAATTTTGGATATTGGGGCAGATTGTCTTTGTGCACCAAGAGTATCTACTTGAAATGCAGGGAGTACATAGATTTCTTCTTCTATAACATTAGCTATAATTTCCCTTGATCCGGTATTCACTGGCAAAGTTAGTAAAGCTGTCTGATTTGGATTATACAGGAACGTCAGAGATTCCACCTGCACAACCATATGCCCAAGGTGCTCTATGTAAATGTTTGTTTTTCAAATGCTACTATGCCTACACCTGACTTTGATATATGTTTCTGGTGCTAGTTCATACTTAAACAGAGTATTGTACTTTCTTTGCTTACGGGTGATTCTCTTTCCAGCAGCACCACTGTTGAGTTGCCACAGCCTGATGTCAGAGGATCTGCAACCTCTAATGATAATGGCAGGCATGAGCTGCCATGGTCAGGGAGTACAATTTGCATGTTGGATATGGAGAATGTGACTGCTGGATCACCTACACAGATCATGAACTCAGCTGCTGAACCTGCTGACACCAAGGAGACATACACTATACAATAAAAGCAGGTTAGTGAAGACACTAGCAGTCAGAAAAGTGTGGTACTGAGAGGACTGCTCTGCTTCACTTTGTGAATTTCTAATAGATGCCATCAGCCTGGATTCCAGAGCATATCTAGCATCAGCAGTAATATGCCTCTGGGGAAGTCACCCCTCTCGAAACATTTGTACAATTCACAGGCGTGTCACATGTGGGAGTCATGATAACTGCCTGTTTGGTCTGAAAGCACATTGTAGATGGCACCCTATGCACTGCAGACCATCTGCCAGCTGAAAGATGGATACCCTTTGCAGTTCATGTACCTCCTTCTCAGTTTCCCATATGAGGCCTTATTAAAATGTTGGTGCAATCTATGGTACTGCAGGGAAATGGGTTATCTTGTAAAATTTCCTCATAATGGTCCCTCTTTCCTCTGCGGTACATGAGAGTCACATATACTCTCCCACATGCTGAAGCATGGCATTGAGAAACTAATGGATTATTCTTGAGATAGATGCCAAGTAGGTCACTGAAAGACTACTATAGCTATTACATATATATTTTATATATATATATATATATATATATATATATATATATATATATATATAGGTCCCCTTCAAAACATCTAAAACCCATAACATCTAATTTCATAACATTGAAACCAGAACATCTAAAACCCAAAACATCTAAAAGCCATAACATTAAATTTCATAACATCTAACAGTACAAATCACATTAAAATAACATCCCCTACAGATATAATGGCATATAATGACACAAAACTACCAAACATACTTTTTACTACGTTTCTACAGGGGGGCTTGATACAGTGGGATTAGGAAATTAACTTTTTCCCACTGTAGTGTGATTTTGGAGTTAGTATATTTAATTTACAGAGGGTGTGGGGGTACAGGGGAGCTTGCCCCCCTGCATAAACGTAGTAAAAAGTGTGTTTGATAGTTTGGTGTTGTTATATGTGGAGGGGATGTTATTTTCTTGTGATTTGTAGTGTTAGATGTTATGAAATTCAATGTTATGGGTTTTAGATGTTTTGGGTTTTAGATGTTCTGGTCTCAATGTTATGAAATTTGATTTTATGGGTTTTAGTTGTTTCAAAGTAGACCTATATATATATATATATATATATATATATATATATATATATATATATATATATATATATATATGAATAAAACACACATACCTTGATATCTCTTTGGACAGATTCTTCATTATTCCTACTGGGCTGCAGCAGAGACTGACACATGTCCACATTGTCTTGCATGGTACTCACGCCCACAAGGTACAGGTTGAAAATGTTGGTGTTGTGGTGTCCATGAAATATTAAAAGTGGTCAGGTGTCACAGTGTCACTGAGGGCGATGACACTCACTGTCCTGGCTAGTAATGGCAACAAGACTTTCTTGCAGATGCTCATTAACTATTTTGATAGGCAACTCCTAACATTTTTCCTCAATACTTTACATGAACATAGGGATTTGTATTCATTAACAGCAGTATTGTAGCTCCGTGTTGCAGCATTAAGACATTTATGAATCCCTCCACCATCTTGATTTGCCTTATTAGCATACACAATGCCATTCATTTTAATATTGTTATTCATTATCATCTGATTATCTGGACATTAGCATACACCATGGCTACCACTACCGCTTGCCATTCCCTATTAGCGGTAGGTGTGTGAATTCCACACACTCTGGATGTGGCTGCTCCCTTCCCGAAATCGCTCAGCACAATGTGGTTAACTTTTCTGAATCCCAGCCTATGTACAGTAATGAAGGATGGAGCAAATAAGTTATGTTATTTTGTAAGACTGCTTCTACATATCTCGGTGAGTATAAAATTAATTAGTTAAACAATTCCATCAAACTATTTAATAAGAGAAAAAGTCTGCCCTAAAAATTCCATTTATTAATGCTCTTCTTACTTTTTATTGTGATCAGAGAAATATAACCTCAGTCAACCCCAATAAAAGATGACTTCAATAGTATTTTTCTGTAATCCATTTTTATTGCATTTTCACAGGTTTGCATTTGCTTGCCTTTCATAATATTCATAATGACACTATTTATTTCCTGCGAGTCCTTGTGCAGATGAAACAGGCATGCTTTTATGAGACTGGATTGCAACATGCATCCTGAATTTATTTAATGACATTTCTCGTGTTGAAGCTGTGAAGCTTTGAAAGCCGTCATCAACATTTTTGGTAATACAAGTAAAAGTATTTTTTCCACATCAATACACAAATGAAGCAAAACCTTTTGTCAATCACTTTTCAACATGATCTTTTACCTTTATATACTTCAGCAGTGAAACAAGAAATAGGAAAAAGATAAACCTCTTTTTTTACTCTGCATTAAAAATCAGAATTAATTATATAATTAAGGGATAATAAGTCTTAGTTAAAAACACAATGTATAACGGTATTCAACTTATAAAGTCAGGTTTGCTTGATTGTCATTAACAACTAAAATGACTGTCCAGAAAGTTTTTTTCTTTATAAATGATGACAATGAAATTGGAGATGGAATGCTATATTGTGATCTTTCTAAAGCTAGACTGTTAACAGTTCAATTAAAAACACACATCATTTTGATCTGTTTTCCTCCCTTTTTTATGTATGTATAAATAGTACAAAGGTTTTGGTAATCAGTTATTAGTGAGAGAACACATAACAGATGAAGTGATATGATGTGTTCATTTCTTTAGGAGGCTTTACATGTTGGCATAGATTACAAAAGAGCAGTTCATCAGCAAATAAAAGCACCACACACACACACACACACACACACACACACACACACACACACACACACACACACACTTTGCATTTTTACCTTTCTTTCTTTTATCTAGACGTGTAAGTAGATTAAGATTATAAATGATCAAATAGTTTGGTGTATTGCCATACATATGCAGCACAGGTGTAATGTGTTTTTAACTTCAAATCATCACCTAACAGTCATACACTTCCAATAGGAGATGGCCAGATTAGTCCAATCTACTAGTAAATCCCAAGAAAATCAAAGTAATGATTTTCACTCCCAATCTCAAATAGTCAGACATAGTCATTTCCAAGTCTACTCCTCACAAAACACCATTGCTGAAAATATAATTCAAACTGGACTACTAGTTGTAACCATAAGCCCAGCTAAGGCGGGATGAAGAGAACAGTCACCCCAGGTACAAGCTTTTAGGGGGCATGATCTGCTGATCCGATTGGTCATCATTCAGTAGTGAAGTACAGGTATTCATTTCCATACCGGCATTTCTGTCTTCAGGACTGAAGCTTGTAGCAATTGGCTTGCTACATTTTTAAGCGAAAAAGCTTTTCCTTTGCTTTTCACAAGGATATGTGAGGGTGGGATGCAGAGATCCTGGTGCTCCTTCTTAGGAAAAAAGTAAGAGAGTTGAGAACAGTGACCTTTTTTTTGCTCATCAATTTAGTGTTTTGGGATGACAGAGCAGGGAGCAGCACCAAGTACCACATCATCTACCATAATCCATCCATCATGACAATACACGTATGAGTATCTCACACTGGACCTGTCTCTTTACAACACTTGACTTATCTAAGCCACAGTTTCACAAAACTTATTTGGCCCTCATACTTCCTGATTCCCATGTTCCATCTCCTTCATGTCTCACTAACTTCCCATCCTCTTTCCTTCTTAAGTGTATCTCCATAGATCCACTTTGTTCTCCCTTTCCCATTAGGCTTCTCTGATCCAGTTTGATCAATTACCCCTACCCTTCACATACAGCTGCCTTCCATAAAGCAATCTTTATCCACAGTCTTTGACACTCCAACCAGTCTTTTGCAGGCAGCCCAGTTGTTAGTTGAGCTTTCACAAATTTCAGATATATTCTTTACTTATTTGTGTTTCCCCAAGGCTCACAAACTATGTGCCCCATCCAACCCACATCTCTCAAGTGACATATCCAACCCACATCTCTCAAGTAACCTAAGTTCCACTTATTCATTTTAAGGTTGTATACCTGACCAGTTTCAGCATTCTGCAAAGATCCAAGAACATTTTCTAATTATCCAGCAAACGTCTGGGTCACATCCAGAAAGTTCAGGCCTTTCATCCCATAACTCTAGATATGATCATTACATATTCTTCAAATACATTTTCTGACCATATAAACTGCAATCACATACATTTGAAAACAGGGTAAGTTCAATCATTCAGTCACTTGTCTGCCTGAAACATTCCTTATCAAGATACACCCCCCTTCCACACAAATTGGTTATGCATTCTACCATTCTTTCACCCCTCTGGACCCTGCAAGCACCAGGGTATGTTATGCAGGCTACATACACAGGGAGTGCCATGCTTATTATTCTAACCACATCAATCCTACATGTTAAAATGTTCACATTGGTACTCTACCTGTTAACCTCCATTCATAACATTACTTTAGCTCAACAAGTGGTGCTGCCAGTTTTCCACTAATGATAAAGATCCTTTAAAATCCTAAAACCTCAGCCCACAGATGTCTATCCTTAGCATCCACCCAGTTGCTGCAGTGTTGTTAGTAGTTCTGGGGGGTATGCTAGTAGGTA
>NC_056741.1:997488009-997548009 GCF_019279795.1 Protopterus annectens
GTCATACTCAGAGACACAGGACATCATAATTGAAATATCAGAATACCCCAAAACATCGACAGCTGAGAAACTTGACAACACAAATGTTGTACTCAGTTAAAAAAACAAAAACATGTTTTTTTTTTTTTTTTTTTGTTTTGTTTTTTTTAGGAGGACCACATTCTCTTGCAAACATACCCATACCCAGCAATGCATGAGTTCTGCTGTAACACCATGATCTCTAAACACATTATCTCTGTCAACTCTCTTCTCTAAATATATTATCTTGGAAGTTAGAGAGAGACACAGACAAAAGAGAGGCTGATATCTTTACCTTTTCCAGAACTGGATTTACAGAAGGATGGCACAATGAAAAACAATGAGTACACTCATATGCCACATACACAATTGTAGTTGAACAGTGGACTGCCACAGACCTCATATGTACCCCACTGCTGTGAGACATAGCCCCACCTACTGTGACACCCTGTCATATTCAGCTGTTGATCCTCTACCACTAGAAAATAAAGGATATACTCATATATGAACACATACAAAAGTTAAGTCTGTAAAAGACAATATTCCTAATAAAAAATGCTTGCAGTAAATTTCACTTTCCCTCTCCTAAACCTTTTCCTTAACTCTGAGTAGCCCAACATTTGAGACACTATTCAAATGATGCATGATTATTGCATATCAGACACAGTGCAATGTCAAAATTATTTTCTTTAAAGATACTTTACATGTCGACAAAATTTATCAAATTATGTGCAATGTTTCTTTGCAGGTATTATCATGAACTGGGAATTCCAATTACACATTTGTTGCCTTACTAAACCATACAAATCTCTCAACTGTACATTGTCTTAAGTGGTAAAATATGCATCCCTTAGAATTCACTCTATAAGACAGCTGTCTTACACTGTCTCACACTAGTCATTGCTGAACAAGAAGCCACATTGTGTATCAATGTATGTTGCTGCTTTCGGAGTGTCCTGTTCACTGATTCTCTACACAGTGTTTAGCTCTCTACTCTTTCAGTGAAACAATCTAGTATGTAATCTAGGTCCTAGGGTGATTCATTGAAAGCCGGTAATGTGAATGCAGTTTAAATTTACACAAGGTGCATTCAGAGTATCTTTCAATTAGTTTGTTTGTCCCATGTGGATGGTAAAGGCCGGTCCAATCCCTTGTGCAGCATTGATGCATACCTGTGATTATATAATCGTATTTATGGTCACCGCACATTAAAGTATGTGAAATCCCCATTTGCAGTTATCCTTCAAAAAACAAAAACTGTGGCTTGACCATTTGGCAAAGAACTGAAAGCAGCACAGGTGGTTCCTAGCCAGTTAATTTAGTACTTATAATATGTAATAATGTACAGATATTTTATTCATAAATCATAGAAGAGCATCCCAGACTACACAATCTTTTTGGTAAATTTGTTGCTGGGTATATTTATTCCTTCCGGTTTACCATCTCTTTCCACTTGTTCTGTCATTTTGAATATGTCTGTTCCTTAGAAAATAAGTTTTGTGATGTTTTATTTCTTTTCTACTTAACCATAGTTTATAATTATATAATGAAATTCAATCATATTTTAGTAGATTTGTCATTTTATTTCAATATTTGTGAATGATGTCTGTAAGGTACACAATCTGCCCTGTTGCGGCTATTGTTTTCCTTCTTGCATTATTCACCATGACTTCTATTCAAGTTTGGTGACTAGATGTTTTAGCACAGTGTGTAACTTGTGAATGATGCCAACTGGATACTCATTGCATCACTGTGGCTCCCTTTAGAATTGATGTCACTTCCTCATTCTTAGATTTGAGGACAAAATTCTTTGTTTGCAGCATGTTATCCTGCTTCCTGTGGCCTATCACTGTTACAAGTTAGAACTGCATGTTGTTGGCTATGGAATCTGCTAGTTTGTTTCTATTATGTTATTTATTTATTTGATAAATGGATATGTAGGCTGATCTTAAGTACTATTTTACTCATGTGATGGTTAACTACTCAAGATGAGATTCAAATAGGAATTATGTATAATGACTAAAGCACTAGAAAAGTCAGACATCTGTAATTTGTATCAGTTAAGAAAAAGCACATATACACAATCTAAAGAGCTTTACTTGAAATTTTTAGACCAGAACAATGAGTCATGTTTTTAAGACATTCTGTACACTGTTTGGTATGCACATTTGCTTGTGAGGTTCTAAGTTTGTTAAATTTAAGACTACATTAGTAGAATATATGAAATATTTATTCCACAGAGTGACCTTCTCAGTTATGCATAGCAAGGATTAAGAGTTTTCATTAGCGTCATCCATGTAATCTGCAAGAAACAGAGCACAAAATTCATATGGCCATAGCTTATGTTTACACACAAGAAACAAAAATGAAAAAATATACTGAAATTGAAATGAAACTAGAGAGATAAATTCTGCAAAAAAAAAAAAAAAATGAAAACGTGTACTCCAGAGAAGATGTACCCAGAGGCAAAGAGATGTACAAGCAACATGCTGCTAGGTGCAACTGTACAAGCCATGCAGTGATAGCTGGCAGTTACTAACACAGCCAAGGTACTGCTGGGTGCAACTGTACAAGCCATGCAGTGATAGCTGGCAGTTACTAACACAGCCAAGGTACTGCTGGGTGCAACTGTACAAGACATGCAGTGATAGCTGGCAGTTACTAACACAGCCAAGGCTTAAATATAGACTCTGATTCATGCAATTTATAATTATTTCAAAGTCTTTGTATTTAGTTGTTTCTACTTCTCCTTTTCAGATGAAGACAGCAGAGACGATGCGTTTAATTCCTTTCTAATTCACTCGTATTAGCGGAGCTGTTTCTCTTTTATTGGCCTAATTTTATTTAGAAAAACCTTGAGGCAGAACCAGTTATCTTGCTTAGTTTTTCCAACATCAGGCTAATGAAGACTTATTATCTAGAGTCTTGAAGCTTGAGTATCTTTGAG
The DNA here is from genome assembly GCF_019279795.1 of Protopterus annectens. NCBI lineage: Eukaryota > Metazoa > Chordata > Ceratodontiformes > Protopteridae > Protopterus > Protopterus annectens. The sequence continues at coordinate 997,490,975 of NC_056741.1, forward strand.
GGCATATTAAAGAATATAATTTTGTGGAAAACAAGATTGCATTTGTCAAATGTTAAGTTTCTGTAATTTAAGTTTTAGCAGTCAGTAGTTTAGTATTAGTAGTCAGATATATACTTTTTAATTTTGAGCTTATGGCAGTATCTTCAGTTGTTGTTAACTTTTTTGCATTATATTGTTTACATTTCTTGGTACACAGTGCCCTGCATAATGTAATTATAATGCAGACTACTTATGTTTGCTGCAGTAAAGCAAAAATGAAGCAGTGAGGCTTTCTTCTCAAAGGCTGTTGTTCAAAAATTAATATTCCCAATGAATGTTACCTTATTCTTAAAAGGATGGAAAAATGATCTGTCAGAACGGTTTCTGATTATTTAGCTACCAGCCATTTTAAACCCACAGCTTGACCATTGGTGTGTGTGTGTGTGTGTGTGTGTGTGTGTGTGTGTGTGTGTGTGTGTGTGTGTGTGTGTGTGTGTGTGTGTGTGTGTGCATCCAAGTTCACCTTTCTAAACATGTACATACAGAGAGGTATTCAGTTTGTTAATTAACTTCTGCACTTTTTATATGGATTAAATGTAGTTGCTGATAGGAAATGCGTGTGAAACAACTAAAAGGAGCTGATATACACTTTTTGAAATGCATAGTATTAGCATTTTAAATATAACAACTCATGCAGCTAGCTACCATAACTACCTTCATTTTAATTGGAATACATATATCATATTCTGTTTAAAAATTTGCTAATATCATGTAAATGGTTCCCAATCAGTTCAGTGAAAAATCAGTTTAGCGGATTGCATTTTCAGCACACTTACATTGAACATGCTGTTTGTCGAACTGTTCATACTGAGATCATGGTACAGTGATGCTCAGGAAATTATTCCTTTCCCCACTGTAGTTCGATCTCAGAATTGGTATATATAATTAGCAGGGGGGGGGGGGTGGCACAGCCCCCCACATGAATGGAATTTGATGAACAACATTTCCAATGAAATGCCATTCGTTGAAATGTCACTTTGATGAAGTGATATAGACCCCATGTAAATATGCTTCAAAACTTACATTAGACACAACTGATTGTTGTGGCATGTGTATTTGTGCAAGTCTGAAATTTAGTTGTGATCTCATCTTGCTGTCTCTATTTTCAGTCTTTTGTAATAGTTAAACCTAGTCCTTGCCACCATTACACTAAGAATCACACCATTTACTCTATCTATACTGGAGCATTTATGTGGATAACTCCATGTATCCTGTATGTCGAAGATCTTGTAATAACCTGAGTCTGAGTCAATAGTACGCAATAAATTTGTGAGAGGCTACACAGGTTAGTGTAAGTTTTCAATGCAATCTTTTATTTTCATTCTATGACATTTTTGTACTACTTATTGTATATTGCATGTCAGGTAATTAATTGCAGACTCTTTCATTTAGTTGTAAAGAGATCATATTTATCAGTAGATAGAAATGGCTGCCAAAGCCACCAAGAGCTAAGTAACCATTGACTGTTTTGAATGTGGTCACCTGTTCTCCTGGATTCTGTATCAGCCTACCATTAACCCATATGACCACAGCTTCTGAAGAGTCAGTCAGACATTATTTTGGTTTCCACAAGTTATCATCATTATCTCTTCATTACTTCATAATGATTTAAACAGATTTAACATTCTAATCATTCAGATGCCAAATCAGGGCACTTACTGGTTCCATCAGATATTCCCCCGGATTCAGCAAGCAGCCATGCAGGAATAAGTTATTCTTGCATGGCAGGGACCGTTCTTGTTCAGCATGGCAGCACACAATACATATATACAAAAGTGTGCTGCTGTGCTGTAAAACGGACACAATTCCATGCACGAGGGCAGGGGATGTGTCTGAGAGTAGAGCTCTCACAATATACATGTCCCCTGCACTCCAGAATTGCCTTTCGGCAATTTAAAATGAGCAAGAATGCTCGTAACAACCCCAACCCATCAGGATAACAAATCTGGTCAAAGCCATAAGTGACAATCATCCCTACCAACACAAATGTTGTTAGAATAACACATTTAGCATAAGCACATCGCGCACACCTCCCAACCTGTCAGAGTAAAGAATGTGGACAAAGCCAAAAGGGACAATCGTCCCACAAAGCAGAAAGTTGATAGAATTACAGGTTCAGCATTAGCATGGATATTCTGAAGGGTATAAATAAAATAACAACAGATACATTTTTTTAAACATGCAATAAAGTTTAAGCATAGCTCCGCGGGTGTGCCCATTGTTTAGCTATGCTTATGTGTAGAAACAGTCAGATAGTGTTAACAAATATTCCATCCACAGGTCTGTCAGATAAGAAAACTGTAACTGCCTGGCAATAAAGATTTAAATCCTGGATTGGTAGTGTTTACTCTGGTATTGTATGGCCTGACATGTAGCATTCACCAACATCTGATATCAGAATAGTACTGTTGTGTCAACCACTGTTTCTCACACTGTGCTACATAAAAATATGTCTAGGAATGTCTGTATAAGACTGTTGTAATTACAAGGTGAGATTGTATAACCAAGAGAGACTTAGACAGAAAATCCCGAAGGTATAAACAGCAATATCCAAATAGCACACTCTAATTAAGCTTAAATTGCTGTATTTTTAGCAGACACAGCCATGGTTCAAATCTTGGGAGAGGTATTAAGCTGTATGCATAATCATACCTCTCAACTCTACAGATGTTTGCAGAACATCCAGATAATTGGCTCATATTTGCTGCTTCTTCCTCTGTCCCCCTGGCAAATCAGTTGGATTATCTCAGAATAGTAGTCACTAAATAATGACATACATCTGATTTTCAGACCTCAAAACCTTCAGAAAATGTATATTAAAACAAATCCTGTTTAGCAACTCTAGTTTATGAGAGCAATATTCAAAATATGTCCCTATTTGTACACCCATGTTGTCAAGCTTTGTCCAGAGTGTGTGCATTAAGAGATTGAGAGGTATGTGCATAATATTAACTCAGAATCTGGTAATATGTGTAGAAACAGTCAGGTAGTGTTAACAAACATTGCCTCCACAGGTCTACCAGGTAAGAGATGTAGACTTTAGCTATAAGACAGTTGAAGTATACACTGTGTACAAACACCCCACTGCCCAAACCAAAGCCATAGGGTATTGTAATAATACCTGTAGAGTAATGATTAGAGCAAAGATCATTACAGTTATGAGTACTGCAAGGATATATAAGTTAATTGACATCTCTCTTTCTTCCCCCCACCATATCTGCAGCAATAATCTAAACACACAAATCAATGGGTATGTTTACACCAAACCTACTGTTGGGACATATGTCCTATTGTTCAACAAATATTGAAATGTGTTTCTATTAATGTTCCATGTGGAAATACTATCATTGGTGGCCTGTTGCTATCAATGTAACCTGCATGCCATTGTAATGGCCACTGTGGTTCCATACATGCATGTGCTCTGTTTGCTATGCAACTGTTCCAAATCTGGTCTTTTGGGTTAATGGGAATATCTATGCATGCTGTTATAACTAATCTTGGATTGTGTTGACTATTACTAGCCCACATATGTTCTAAAACTGCAACACCATAGCATGTTTGGGAAGGCCGGTCCCAGCGTACCCACCTCTTCTACCTCATATGTACATGGCACCGGGCCCCAGCACATCTGAGACCCACCACGGGACCTCCTTGTCCGCTGGTCCTGCACCAACTTCAGATGGAACTGCCTCAGGGGATGGGGCTCGTCCCTCCCCTGGGAATGGGCGCAGACCGGATCCTGTCACCCGAAGTCAGATCCGGGTATTCATGCATAGCAAGCTCCGAAGGGAGTTCGGAGAGCTGCTACGCCAGCTTGAGGGTGACGTGGTGCATTTAGAGGGTCAGCCTGCTCCTCCTGCTCAGCTCAGCCTACAGCACAGCCACCTTAGGGGCTGTGAAGGTGCAGTGGTAACTGCCCATGTGTGAGGACCTCAGTCCTACTGTTTTCATTTGGGGGCTCATGGGCTTCATATTTCCAAACACCCCTCCCCGTCCAAGATGTTTACCCTCACATGTGCCATATACTGCCCCTGTGTGCTGTCTTTCCTGTCTTCCTACCCAACCTACCTCCCCAAATATACCTACTATCTTTACACAACATCCCACTCTCACCTTAAAAAGGGCAATCTGCTCCCAAAAAAAAATTGCCCCATACATAGCTGTCCATTTCACACGTGTCCACTGGACACATGTTATCTGGTCTAATTGGCTTCATAACACATTATTATCCTCACCCCCCTTCTCTCAGGGGGTTGTGTGTCCAAAGTGACCACCAAATTCAGTATATATGCGTAGCTGTTGCTGTAGAAAAAATGGGCAGCTATGGACCTTCCCTACACCTGTCCTGCACATCCCTAGCTACTTTCCCTATTGTCTTTCCCTCTTTGTGCCCCCTTTTTCACCACGTTCCTTTCACCCCTTTTTTCTTTTCTTTTAAATAAATTAGCACGGGGTAAGTGGGAGTAAGCACTTTTAAGCAGTAGTAAGCAGGTTTAAGCCTGTTTGTGTGGTGCTAAGCAGTGCCTACACAGATTAAGCACTTTCAGGCTAACTGTAAGCATATTTAACCAGACACTAGCATTGCTTACCGCCGTGCAAACCTACTTACAGCTGCTTAAAAGTGCCTTAATAACTCTGTATCCAACAGTCCTTGTTCTGCCTAGCAACAAAATAAACAGCCCTTACAGGTCTTTAACCCAAGAACATGTACACCATAGCCACAGCAGTTAACCACTAATGTCTGTTGTTTTTTTCAGATATCTCATTTAGTGCACATACTGAATTTTAGCAAACAACTGCTTTGACTACTACTATTGTTTAGTACTTGTACGTGAAAATAGTGTTGAATCAGTCATGTTTTTATATCTAAATATACACATATCAGATAAATATGGTGGGATACATCTGGGAAGGTATATACAACACTCATGTTTACACATAAGGATATGGATATATATATATATATATATATATATATATATATATATATATATATATACATATAATTGTGTGTATATTTATATATATATATATATATATATATATATATATATAAATAAAACATATGCCCATAACATGTAGTGGAGTCATACCTCAGCACCGTAAGTCACAACCTCTTAGTGCAAGGGAATGTAATGTAAGTGTTGCAGGTATAAATGTAGAATGTTGCTACAGTAACAGGGGTTGTGTTAACAGACGTTATGTAGGAAGTCACTTTGATACTGACATGTATGCCATCAGTTACTGACAGACATCATAAGATCATCATAGTGAAGTACCACACAAATCACAGTAATGATCCTGTGGAATACAGCAAAAATATGACCAATAAACGTGGACAGTCTGACACAATCTGGTCAGTCCAGAGGTATACACAGAACTTAGTGCAAGATGTGTGCACCAAGCCTGACAAAGGGGATGTTTACAGCCATGAAAATGGGGATATCACACAAATACTGGAATAGATAAGTTCACACAGTTGATGCATTCACACCCTCCTGTCTGTCCTAACACATATTAACTGGAGGAGCAGAGGTCCCAAGCCCACATACTTCCCACTAGTTAGTGACATACATCTTAACAATATCCCACTGTCTTTTCAGAAATACACAACACATATGGTGGCCAGGCAACAGTACATCTGACAAATATCTGGACATAACATCACACTAGGTAAGTACACTGAACTGCTAGGCATATCACAAAGCAGTGTGTAAACTACAGGCAGACTGCCACAATACTGACCCAAGTTTCCTATTGGGGAATACACATGTACTTGCAAATATAGCAGTCACTACAGGCATGTAACAGCATGGAGTAACAGGCACGAGTGTGAAAGTGCATACCCATAACCAATCTCAACACAGTCACAGTCACATTGTGGTAAGCCTAATTAATAGTACATTATATGGACTGTGTGAACAAAACCATCCTCATATTTGCCACTCACACACTAACCCTACATATACTGGCCCAATACACAGTGTAGTCCGATGCCTGACTATGGTATGGGACATGCCTCAGTCTGGCCCTACAAACATATACGCTGACAGGGTACCAGAAACTGGAGCAGCATGCAACATCAGATAGAACAGGAACAAGAACACTAACATCTACCAAAGTCTGTACATAGGCCAAGTAACATATTCACAATACACTGCTACACAATACTGACACTCTGTCAACAATCACCATAAGTACACAGACCTCACTACTGTACAGACTACAACAGAATGTCCAGGTTTTGTCCTCAAATATAAGGCCTACTATATATAATATGTCTAGCAGTCTGATATCTCACTGGCTTATTATCAGGTATGATGTCAGTAAATAATGATATACTTGTACATATGCACCTCTTACTGCATGACATATGGACAAAGGGTGACAGACTTGGGGGACAGAGGCACAAACACAGGGCCAATATTGACATATTGCTGTGATAAACTGAGACAATTCCTGGTGTAACAGGGTTTCTTGTGACATATCTCTTCTAAGGGATATGAAGTCAGTAGCTCACATGGATGTCATCCTGTACTGACTGCACTCATCAGAGTATGCTACTGCATTTCTAAAGATAGGAAATGTGTGAGTAACACACCACATCTAAGACTCCAAACTCTGGCCAGTCTGCAAATAGCCCTACAGGTGAGAGTTTCCTCAACCACATAACACTGTCATGCCAGACTTTAAATCATGTAGAACAGCCATGTTCACGCAAACCCTGTTAAACCAACATTACTTCAAAAGTAGAACAGCAATACTTACATTCTGTCCCCATGTCTGGAACACCCCCCCTCCTGTTTGTTGGCCTGTCTCCACAGAGTATGTTGTAATTGCTGGAACCTGTGTTCTGACTATCTGCAAATATACAGAGCTGAATATATATTTTTTTGGTTATAGAGTTTGTTGATTGTTGCTTAGATATCTGTTGAAACTGTTGTCTCACTGTTCTGAGAGACTGATCTGCAAATATACAGAGCTGAGTATGTTTTTTTGGTTATAGAGTTTGTTAATTGTTGCTTAGATATCTGTTGAAACTGTTGTCTCACTGTTCTGAAAGACTAATCTGCAAATATACAGAACTGAGTATATTTTTTTGATTTTAAAGTTTGTACTGTTAGTAGGGTTGCCACCTTTTCAAATGGCCAAAGTGGGACATTTTAGGGACAAACATCAGATTTTACAGGCCGGCACAGACCCACGGTCAGTACAAAGGATAGAACTTAACTTTTTTTCCTAAATACTAGCTTATTCTTGTAGAATTTTAGTTGCTTATTCTGTTTCTTATAACATTTAGGTATTTTAGATACAGAATAACTGTTTTATGCAACTATTACATAAAATATAGGACATAATTATGTCCTACAATCTCAGGACATTTGCCATTTTTAATATTTTTTGTCAGGACACAACTGGCCAAAGAGGGCAAAGTGGGACAGGTGGTAACTGTAACTGTTAGTTGTTGCTTAGATCTCTGTTGAAACTGTTTTGTCCCACCCTCCCTATTTTTGGTTTGTAGTTTAAATTTAGTGGCTTTTGCATTTACCCGCCCCACTGTAGATTTGGCCTGGGACACTCCCCCAGTCCCATCTCTTTACCACATTCTACCTAATAAACTCTTTTTGCACTTGCTTTTAGTCCTTTTTAATTTAATTGCATTTTTTAAACTGTGTTTGGTCTAATACTGCTACATACTCAAGTGTGCTAGCTTGCACTGTATGTGAATTGTTTTTACTACTGTTTTTGCTACTTTTCTGTAAAAAAAAAAATTGTAAGCCTGTTTTCTTCCTTTCCTGTAACTAGTGTTCCAGATACAGATTTGCAGTATCCAGAACTGTATGTAAGCTTTTGAGCGCCCCAAGCCTTTCTGTGTTGATGGGAAGCCTTCTAGCTTATCAGTGGGAGTGGTAAGCACTAGGTAATCTGTCTACCACATAAGGAGTGGTTCTGGCCAAGAAATTGTAGTTATTGGCCGTTTGGGCAATCTCTTCCATCTCTCTCAACTTTCTGATTTGAAAGCCTGCATTTGCACTTAGGTTCATAGGTTCATAGGTTGGTACTAGGCTATCGGCCCTAGGGCCTATGTAAGCCTAGCCATAACAATTCCCTGGATATGTCTTCCCACAATATTTACTTCTCTGGGCCCCTGTCTAGCAGGGCGACTGACATGATCTCCGGGGTGAATTTCTTATCTCCCATCCAATCATCAAGGTTCCTTTTGAAGAGGGCCAATGAGGCACTCTGCTTGACATGTATGGGCAGTCTATTCCAGAGTATGGGGAGTCTCTGGGTCAGGAACCTATCCCTCCAGCATGTTTTGTTCATTGTGATGACAAGGTTTAGATCCCTGGAGCGTGTGGCTCTGAGGGATTGGGATTTCTTTAAGTGGAGCATATCCAACAGCTCAGGGTTTGACATGGCTTTGTATGTTAAGCAGAGATCGCCTCTGTGTAGACGATATGCCACAGAGTATAGCTGGAGTTTTTTTAGACAGTCAGCATATGGCATCTGCTTTAGGCCTGTGATTCTTTTAGTGAGGTATTTCTGTGGCCTTTCCAGCTGTTGCAGATGTCTTGTGAGGTGCATACCAAATGGGGCATTATACTCTATAATGGGTCTAATAAGGGATGAGTACAGTGGGACAATGGCCTCCTTTTTTCTAGATGAAAAGCCCTTAGTGATGAGGTGTGCCACATAGAAGGATTTCCTGACTGTTGTGCGATGTGGTTATCGAAAGTGAGACCACTGTCCACCTGTGTCCCTAAGTCTCTCATCACACTTTCAATGTCTAGCGTCCTGCCACCTATGTGGTAATTCATGGGTACATGTTTTTTTTCCAAAGGGGATAACTATACATTTCTTGGCATTAAGATTGAGCCCATGGCTCTGGCACCAGGCATCTGTTTCTGTAAGGCCTTTTTGTAGAATATCCACATAATTTGAGGATTCAATAATGGCTCCCAGTTTGCAGTCATCTGCAAACTTTGTTAGCCAGAGTCCCTTAGTGTTGGCCTGTACTTCAGAGAAGTAGATGCCAAACAAAAGTGGTCCCAGGACTGAACCCTGAGGTACTCCACTTGTCACTTGTCTGGAGCTGGATTTGGAGTCGGCTACTTTTACAGTCTGGGTTCTGTCAGTAAGCCAGTTGGCAAACCATCAAGTGACGTAGGGATTTATGCCCAGCATAGTAAGTTTATCTATGATTCCAGAGCAGGGGATGGTGTCAAAGGCCTCGGTGAGGTCCAGATAGGCTGTGTGGACCACCTTACCCTCATCCACAGCTCTGGAGACTGAGTCGAAGAAGTCAATCAGATTCAGGAGACAGGATCTACCCCTCACAAACCCAAACTGGGTGAGGTCCAGTGTTTGAAGGTTGCCAATGTCTTTGTTTATAAGTTCCAGGATAATGTGTTCCATGCCCTTGCAGATCAGGCTTGTCAGACTGATGGGATGGTAGTTCCCGGGATCCAAGGCAAATACTCCCTTGTGGAGTGGGATAACTGTAGCTGTGCACCACTTAGTGGGCACGAAGCCTGAGGTGAGGCTATGATTAAACATGACACTTAGATGAGGTGCCAGTTCATTTTGTAGTTCATGTAGTACACAACCTGGAATGTCATCTGGTCCAATGGATGCTGTATTCTTAGCTTTGGAGAGTGTGGTTTCTACCTGTGTGGCCGTGATTATTGGAATTTGGCAATCTTTTGGTATTGAGATGGGCCCTTTAGGGGGTGAGAGGGGGTGAAGTTGGCACTAAATCGATCTGCCAGGACATTGGCAATATCCTTGTTGTTTCTATCCTGTAACTCATCTAGTGCAGATACAGATTCTTAGTTTTAGCACTTAAATTTGCTTATTCATGCTCAGCACTTGTTCAGGACTTGTAAGCACTAAATAAGCTTCTAATTACTATAGCACTCAATCTTCCTCATTACCTAAAGCAAAACAGTTTTTGTACTTATTTTTCTCACTTGCTTAGAGAAAAACAGCTCTTGTACTTACGTTCCTCACTTATCTAGAGGAAAATAGTTTTTTATTCAGGCATGTCCAAGGGTCAGCTCCCAGTGTTCTCTCCTGTCTATCTGATGAATCTGGGCATCTTGAGGCAATGTAGAAATTGCCTCATGTACACAGACAACCCTCTTCTCCTATCACTCAACACTACAACCTGTGAGAGATGCACTTATCTAACCAAACTGGAGGTAAATCTCTCTCCATCCAAGACTGAACTTGACAGTCATGAGGAGAAGGTAAACATTTGCACCAGACCACACTCATCACATAGTTTCCCTAAATCTACACCACCAAAATCCACACATAGTAACACAAAAACATTCAGAGAGGCTCTCAATAATAATCTGTCTCAACAACAGAGACCTCCAAAGCAGAAACGCAAGCAACCTCCATCCCCCAAGACAACCCAAATGACACATAGCCCACAGACTCAGTGTGCCACTCAGCCACAGCCAATAAGGCAAAACAACATACCCAACACACTAGTCATAGGTGACTCTATAGTCAGGCACACTGATGTCCCACTCACCAGACTAGACAAGGAGAAGGTTACTGTCAGCTGCCTGTTGGGTGCCAGGATCCGCCATATAAACCACACACTCAGGTCACTCCACAACAAGTACAAATATGACTCTGTCATTGTCCATGTTGGTGTGAATGGCCTGAGACTTACCTCCCTGGACTACATGAAAAGAGACATGGAAGAGATCTCTGATCATGTAGCCCAGGCAGGTATGACCCTAGCCCTGAGTAGCATTCTGCCATTGCCCAGAATGATACCACAGTACAAGGACAAAATGATTGACTTCAACAATTGGCTAAGCTTCTGGTGTCAGTCTAAGGGGATCCAGTATCTGTCTGCTTGGGATGACAATGCTTTGCCACAGATGGCCTGCACCTGTCACCCTTGGGATTCTGGATACAGGCTAAGGCTCTTGCTGCCCCTATAGTGCCTTTTTTAGGCAAGGTTCAAATAACAAATTCACCACCATAACAGGAAGAGGCAAGCAAAAACTGAGGGTAATGCTACTCAATGCTGAAGTCTAAATCTCAAAATGCACTCACTCGAGGCACTCCTTAAAATGGAGAGCCTCGATATCTGTGCAGTGACTGAGACATGGTTCAAGGCTCCGGAGAACACCCCTGCACTACCAGGCTATAACTCATACCACACTTTTCGGCCATGTAACCTGGATCGAAACACCAAAGGCGGAGGTGCGTCCATATTCATTAAGGATATCCACACCTCCAGGCTAGTTGCTCAGCATAATGCATTCGAGGTTATCCAAGTGCAACTAGCTCTGGGCAAAACTGCAATTCAAATTGTAGCTTGCTACAGATCCCCCACCATGCCCAAGGATTCCCACTCCTCTTTCCTTGCTATACTGGGAAATATTAGGGTTCAACCAAACACCCTAATAATGAGCGATTTCAATTACCCCACCATTAACTGGGAAAACTGCTCATGTACCAACTATTTTGCTCAACGCTTTCCGGAATTCATAAATTCCAGTGCCTGGATCAATTTATCCCCACCCCCACTAGGGGCAACAATATCCTAGACCTAGTCATTACCAACATGAGTGACTGGTGTTCCACACCTGAAGTCAACTCCTCATTGGTCAGATCCGACCATAAGCTAATCACCTAGATATCCACATACTGCCCCCACCCCCATTAAGAAAACCATGGTAAAAAATTTCTCCAAAGCCAACTTCATGCTTCTTAAGACAAAAGTGGTGAACTTCATGACACCCATGCAGATGGACAATACAGTTACAACTGCTGAATCCTACACAAATGCACTCTATAAGCACTTGCATGAGTGCATTGATCGTGCTTTCCCAAACAGAACCAAGATGCCATCCTCCAAAAAAAGGAAGCCAATCTGGTGGTCCCCTGCCATAAACAAACTGTACAACAGAAGGAAGAAACTGTTGCAAAAGAGAGTAAAATCCCATGAGTGAGGAGCTCCCTGGTCAGCCTCAGTAAGAAGCTGAGATCCCTTTTAAGATCCTCCAAAGCTAGCTATGAAAACAAAATTGCCACTAATTCCAAGGACAACCACAAAGCATTCTATAGCTATGTCAAGAATCTCGATGGCAACACCCAGATCTGCCCAGAGTTACAGCACAAAGGCACGAAAATTGCAGAACCAACTAATATTGCCAACATCCTGGCAGATAGGTTCAGTGCTAACTTTACCCCCTCTCACCCCCTAAAGGGCTCATATCTATACAGGAAGAATGCAGAGTCCCTGTAATCACAACTATGCAGGTAAAAGCTGCACTCTCTAAAGCCAAAAACACAGCATCCATGGGACCGGACAACATCTCAGGCTGTGTTTTACATGAACTTCAGAACAAACTGGCTCCCCACTTAAGCACCATGTTCAATAATAGCCTCACATTAGGCTTTGTACCCACTGAATAGTGCACAGCAACAGTTATCCCCCTCCACAAAGGTGGAGTCACCACTGATCCTGGGAACTATTGACCTATTAGCCTGACGAGCCTTGTCTGCAAGGCCATGGAACGTATCATCATGGAACTCATAAACAAAGACATTGGTAACCTCTAAACTCTGGATCCCACCCAGTTCAGGTTTGTGAAAAGCAGATCATGCCTCCTGAACCTGATCGACTTCTTTGAGGCAGTCACCAAAGCTGTAGATGAAGGTAAGGTGGTTCACACAGCCTATCTTGACCTCGCCAAGGCTTTCAACACCATCCCCTATTCTGGAATTATAGCTAAACTCACTAAACTAGGTACAAATCCTTACATCACAAGATGGGTTGCCAACTGGCTCACTGACAGAACCCACACTGTAAAAGTTGCAGACTGCAAATCTGACCTCAAAGCAGTGACAAGTGGAGTACCACAGGGTTCCATCCTGGGACCTCTCCTGTTTGGTATCTACTTCTATGAAGCACAGGCTAATACAGAAGGCCTCTGGCTAATGAAGTTTGCAGATGACTGCAAACTAGGAGCCATAGTCAAGTCCCCAAATGATGTGGACATCCTACAGAAGGGCCTCACTGAGACAGACCTGGTGTCAGAGCCATGGCCTCAAGCTCAATGCCAAAAAGTTCAGTGTCATCCTCTTTGGTAAAAACTCTGTACCCATGAACTATCACATAGGCAGCAATCTACTTAACACCGAATGCGTGATAAGAGACCTTGGGACCCAGGTGGACAGTAGTCTCTCCTTTGATAGTCACATCGCCACAGTAGTCAGGAAGTCCTTCTACATGGCACACCTCATCATAAAAGGGTTTTCATCCAGGAAAAAAGAGGCCAATGTTCCCCTCTACTCAACACTCATTAGACCCATTATAGAGTGCAATGTCCTTTTTGGAATGTACCTCACAAGACATCTGCAGCAGCTGGAAAGGCCACAGAAGTACCTCAGACAGAGGATTACTGGCCTCAAACAAATGCCTCCCCAACCCAACTTTGGAAGTCGAGTAAGGCCCTTGTACATCATGGACCATTAATAATGGCAGATCTCTTTTGCCATTAAACTGTTAGCGCAGGTGACTGAAGCTCTGATTTGTTAATGTACTACTTCTTATGCCAAGGGTGCAGTGTTTGAATCTTTCCATCTGCATTTACCTACTGAGTGACTGTGAATTTTTATCTGCCTCACAATATTATGTAAGGTGTCTAGTGTCCCCCCAGAAAATTCTAATTATTGTTGACATCCTTTGTGTTACAAAACCCATTGTTTTATAAAATTAGTAAGTAACTTAAGGTGATATACACAGAGTGTCCCCCGTGTCTGTTGTTTTCCCCATACATATTTTGTGCTTTAAAACCTTTTCTACTAATTTCTGCAGTACCTTAGAAATATATTTAAACTTCTGAATTGGAGAGGGATACTGCAAACTGGAAAATGACCAAGTTAGGGCTTACCACTGACTGTAGCCCACCCTGAAACCCAGACCTTTTTATCTACAAATATTAGAAGTCCCACTGGGCTGCTCATCTCAATGAAAGCAAGTACTAGCTAGATGTGTTCAGTTAAAAGCCTTTTGTTTGCAAAATTACTGTCAAATGGATAAATGTTAGTAGATTTGTAATGCCCCTGATACAAGTTCAAATTTTTTATCTGAAACATTAATTTTGCATTTGGTACTTATCCATGTACATGCTGCAAAATTTGTTCTTTTGCAGTATCAAAGCAGTTTTTCAGATTTCCATCTGGGAATTTCAAAATCAAGGGTCATTTAACATGTTTTTCTAAAATGGTAGTGTATGTTTTTATATGTGCTTCTTTATTCTACATAGATAAAACAATGCGTTCTGTAAAAGTATGAATTATGGGACATTTTAATGATTGCATTAATAGGAATTTAACAAATTCTGTTGCAACATTTTTTGGGAAAAACATAAAGGATAGATAATTGATTTGTAATTTTTTGTCCTGAAACAACTCATAAATAAGGTTAGGAAATACTATGAAATATACAAATGAAGTGCTAGAAAGAACTGTAGCAGAGTTTATTCTACAGTTTAAGACTATGGCACTCTATAAGATAATTCAGAAAGTTCCTTGCAAAAGTTTGTTTTGATTGATAATTACATAAATGATAAATGTTGCATTTACAGCTTGCTCTGTGATTGAAAGTCTCTGTGAAATTATATTTGCACTCTAAGGACCTCATACTAAGTTGTCCACTGTCCCTTTTTTCTTGACTAGCAGAGTATACTGCATATGCTAGTTATTTGGCCTATTGAAATAACAGAAAACCTGTTTTAATTTGGCATCCCTTTGTTAATTGCATTTTGTGGGCTATAAACGAAATGCTCTCAGTTATAATTTCACCTGAGGGTGGGAAGCCAGCTACACCCAGCTTCGCTTTGCTCCCTTACCCTACTCCCAGGTCCCACCTCCCCCTCTTACCTTAATATTATACTTCCTATATATACATTTCACTTGTGACTCTTATTCTAAAACTCTCCCCAAATGACCTTACTACTTCTACACATACACTTATGTTTCTTATTCCCTTCTTCCCTAACTCCATTTAATTTTAGCCCTATCTCCATTTAATTTTTATTCCCATTCCCAACTGTCTTTCTCCCTCCCAAATTGCTTTGCACTCTATCCATTCATAATCACTACCCTTCCTAATAGTACCTATCTATTCCACATTGTATCATTTACTTTCCCCAAATAAACCCTTATTTATTCATATTTTGACTACATCATTATACGCTAGCCTTTCATACCACTCTATTCCTTACATTTCAGAGAAGACACCAGGATAACTTAACTGCCTTCTTTTATAGAAAATACGTCTCTTCTTACCTATCCTCTACCAGCTTTCAGAATCCACCATCACTGAATCTCCTACTCTCTGCAACTTCTTGTTTCCTTCTTCATTGCTATTTCCCCAATACCTGAAATCTATAAAATACATATTCCTGTACTTAATTATGCTACTCTTCAGCTTATTCTCTATTCTTCTCCTCCTACTGTGCCAGCTGTCATCTTACCATGACTCAATAGTATCTCTCAACATATCTCCAACTCTGTCCCAACCACCTATCCATGCTTCCTCTTTGCACTCTCCACACATTGCACCAACTTATTTAATAATGCCCTTCATCTTTATTCTAAATAAGGGCTGATTAACTGCAATTCAGCTCAAACCAAAACAAAATTAAGTGCAAGAATCCTCTCCAAAAAACAAGTATGCATAATTCCCCAATATACTAAAAACCTTCTAGGAGGAAATAATCCCTAATCCTGGCCCTATATATCACAATCAACAAAAAGATAATTCTCTCCCACACACTTCTCCAACCTAACAGCTAATCCCCAACCCATGTAATCTAATTTTTGCTGCAGTAAATGTTAGAAGCATAAGAAATAAAACCACTGAACTACATGTTTGGATTGCCCAACATAAGCCTGACATTCTCGCTGTAACTGAAATTTGTCTTAAACACAGCAAAAACTACTCAAAAGTTATACATCCTGGCAATAATTTCATCTGTAATGACTAAATAAAGAGGAAAGGTGATGGTATTGGTTTACTATTTCCTAACACCTACCACATTTCCCTTGCAGCCAACCAGTACTAAAATTCAGTTCAGCGGGGCTTCTTATTGCTTTCCTCAAAAATAAAGAATTATTAACAAATATGGATTACTGTCCTTTGCATCCCTCCTGGTAACAATATAGCTTTACTGGACAATATCCTACATTGAATATCCATAGCATTTCCACAAGAAAATACTACTACTAGGTGATGCGAATGTCAATTTTTGGACATAAACTCGAAATCACCTATATCTAACATGAATTTATATGGTTTCACACAACTAATTAATAGCCCTACACATTGTAGCAAGACATCAAATTTCCTATTAGACTGGATCCTAGTATCAGACCCTAGCAAATACTCTGCTACAGGTACAATGTCAAACACTCTCTTAGTGATCATCTCCCAATCTTTATGACTAGACATCTCGCACATTCAGTTGAAGAGCATACCTATAAAATAACACGCAACCTTTCCAAGTTTAACCCTAAAATGTTCATTACTACACTATCATTTATTAAATGTAATTACCTAAAATCCTTCCCTTAGACAATGCTGTAAATGAATTCTGTACAACTTTTCTAAATATCCTAGATAGCCTTGCACCTCCAAGAAGGAAGAGAATAAAATCAAATAATGCAATGCGGCTCTCCAAAAAGTGTAAAATGCTAATGCAGGATAGAGAAAAGGTATGGAAAGAATGACAAAATATAAAACACCTCAATGTCTTGAAAACTTCAAAATGCTTCACAATCTTATTAAAAAGCAAATAAATAAAGATAAAATCTAAACTATAATAACTTTCATAATAATACTAAACACAACCCTAAAAAATTTTGGCCAGCCATTAAAGAAATCTTACAACCTGATGAAAAAATCAACCCAATGCCCTCTCCAGATAACTCACTCACTCAAAACTGCAATACTCTTATTTTATAGATAGTATAGCATATCTAACCAAGTATTCCTCAATATCTAATCCCAACCCTGCCCAACAGCCACATATCACCACATCCACTTTTATCTTTAAACCTCTGCCTACCTCCTATATGAAACTACTCTTAAACAAACTTAAACCTTGTTCTTCTTCAGCTGATGACCTTCCAAATGAGTACATAATAACAGCACCCAGTAGCATTGCCTATCCTGTTTCAATCCTTATAAATAGGTCAGTCCAGAAATCCCACATTCCTTCTATGTGAAAAAGTCACACATCATCCCTCTGTACAAAGGAGAAAATTCAATAGACATTAATAACTTTAGACCTATAGCAATTTTATTTCCCCTCTCCAAAATATTTGAAAAATGTATTAAAAAACAATTGCTAGACTATCTCCTGCAGGAACAACTCCTATCCCCTACACAGCATGACTTCAGTCCTTCCCATAGTACTAGCACTGCCCTTTTAACCTATATAGATACTATCAATAAAGCTAGAGATAAAGGCAAACTAGTCTCTTCCTTATTTCTAAACTTGTCTTAAGCTTTCAACACAGTTAGTCACAGCAAACTTTTACTTCAAATGTCCTCACTAGGTCTCTCTCACTCCATCTTTCTGTGGTTCAAAAGCTACCTCTCCAATAGGTATCAGTCAGTAAAATTGGCACTCCTTGCTCTCTCTTTACCTCCAAGTCACAGCGGTGTATCACAAGAGGGGATCTTTGGTCCCCTCCTCTTTAACATTTTCACCAACACCCTCTATACATCCACATAACAGGCCACCCTAATACAATATGCAGATGATTCAATTCTCATTTCTACATTTGACAACATGGTACAGCTCCAAAAAATAACTCAAGAAGCTTTAACAACCACTGAAACATGGCTTCATAACTCACAACTCATGTTCAACCCAAAAAAGACCAAATTACTCATTGTTTTCTCCCAAATCCGTCTCTCATGAAAAAAAAAACAAAATTTAAAGTACTTTCTCTTGATAATACAGCCATTGAAATCACTTCTCATGGCAAATTATTAAGGATGATAGTGGATGATAATCTTAAATTTGATGTGTATATAAAATTGCATAAGAAAAACTCATCAAAACAAGGGATGATTTACAGAGCCAAAAACGTTCTCCCTGTCACAACTAAAACTACACTTGCCACTACTTATCTCCTCCCTACACTATGGTACTCCCATCCTCACTAACCCCCAGGCATCACAAAAATCAAAACTTGAACAGTGTCATAACAAAGTTGCTAAATTTGTAGCAAATACCCCTTTTAGAACCCACCACCATATAAAACTAAAAAGACTAAACTTGTTAGAACTACCCCATCAACGAACTACCCAAACATAGACTGGGAACATTACTCAAGCCCCAATACCCTAGCCCAAAGGTTCCTGGAGTTCATAAACTCAAATGCTATGGAACAACTTGTCACCATTCCCACAAGAGGTGAAAATATACTAGACCTGATCATCACAAACATGGGGACAAAATGCTCCACACCGGAAGTATATCCCTCATTGGTGAGATCAGACCATAAACTAATCTCACTGGAGATCCACATCCTGCCCCCACCCCCAACAAAAAAGACCACAGTGAAGAACTTCTCAAAAGCCAACTTCACACTTCTTAAGACTGGTGTGGTATCCTTCAAGGCCCCTGAGCCATTGGAAACCATAACCCACGCTGCTGAATCCCTTACAAATGCTTTCTACAAGCACCTCCAGGATTGCATGGATCAAGCAATCCCAAATAAAATCAAGACCCTTTCCACCAAAGGCAAGCGCCTGATCTGGTGGACCCCAGCCATAAACAAACTTTACAACAAGAGGAGAAAGCTACTACAAGATAGAGCAAAATCCCTAAAAGGGAAGACATCTCTGATCAATACTAGTAAAAAACTACGATCACTCATAAAATCATCCAAGGCCAACTTTGAGAGAAAAATCGTCAAGGACTCAAAAGACAATCATAAGGCCTTCTTTAGCTATGTTAGAAATCTGGGTGGAAACTCCCAGATATGCTCAGAATGAGTCCAAAATGATACAAAAATCACTGAACCCACAGACATTGCAAACATACTGGCAGACAGGTTCAGTGAAAATTTTTCCCCTCCCTCCCCCCCAAAAGGAGAAATATCTATCCCGGCAGAGTGTAGCCTCCCACTCATCTCAAATGCCCAGGTGAGAGCTGCTCTCTCTAAAGCTAAAAACACAGCATCAATGGGACCGGATGGTGTCCCCGGCTGTGTGCTACACAAACTCAATGAGGAACTAAACCCACACATAAGGCTGCTGTTTAATCTTAGCCTTACCACAGGATACGTACCCAAAGAGTGGCGTACGACAACTGTGGTCCCACTTCACAAAGGCGGTGCTTCTATGGGCCCTGGTAATTACCGCCCCATAAGCTTAACAAGCCTGGTCTGCAAAGCTATGGAGAGGATCATAATGGAACTCATAAATAAAGACATAGGGGACCTACAGACATTGGATCCTACCCAATTCGGCTTTGTCAAGGGCAGATCATGCCTCTTGAACTTGGTCGACTTTTTTGAAACAGTCAACAAGGCCATTGATGAGGGTAAGGCAGTTCACACAGCCTACCTTGACCTTGCAAAAGCTTTCGACACAATACCCCACTCGTGTATCATAGAAGAGCTCACCAGCTTAAATGTTAACCCATATGTCACAAGATGGGTTGCAAACTGGCTCAAGGACAG
The DNA here is from genome assembly GCF_019279795.1 of Protopterus annectens. Lineage (NCBI taxonomy): Eukaryota > Metazoa > Chordata > Ceratodontiformes > Protopteridae > Protopterus > Protopterus annectens. The sequence goes on from NC_056741.1 coordinate 997,510,757, forward strand.
AACCCACAGGGTTAGAGTTGCTGGTGCCATGTCAGACTCCAAGCCGGTCACAAGCGGTGTTCCACAGGGCTCAGTCCTGGGCCCCCTCTTGTTCGGCATCTACTTTTCAGAAGTGCAGGCAAACATAGGAGGATTGTGGCTGACAAAGTTTGCAGATGACTGCAAACTGGGCGCCATAGTTGAAAATCCATCAGACACAGATATCCTTCAGAGAGGTCTCATAGAAATGGATAACTGGTGCCAGAGCCATGGCCTTAAGCTAAACACCAAAAAATGTATAGTCATACCCTTTGGTAAAAACAAGGTAACCCCAAGTTACCACATAGGTGGCAATCCATTAAGCGCAGAAGAGGTTATCAGGGACCTGGGGACCCAAGTTGACAGTAACCTTTCTTTTGACACTCACATTGCCAAAGTGGTTAGGAGGACCTTCTACATTGCCCAACTGATTATGAAGGAATTCACATCCAGATCAAGGGAGGTCATTGTTCCCCTGTACCCTTCACTTATCAGACCAATGATTGAGTACAATGCCACATTCGGAATGTATCTTACCCGACACCTGCAGCAATTGGAAAAACCCCAAAAGTTCCTCACCAAAAGGATAAAGGGGCTCAAAAATATGCCATATGCTGCCCGACTGAAGAAACTCCAGCTCTATTCAGTCGCATACCGTCTGCTCAGAGGTGACCTGTGCCTGACATACAAGGCCATGTCCAACCCAGAATTAATGGACATGCTCCACCTCAAAAAATCCAAATCCACCAGAGCCACAAGAGCAAGAGACTTAAACCTCAACACGGATATAAATAGGACGTGCTGGAGGGACAGATTCATCACCCAGAGACTCCCTATGCTGTGGAACAGAATCCTGGTCCATGTGAGACAGAGCACCTCGCTGGCTCTGTTCAAGAGGAATCTTGACCAGTGGATGGGAGATCGTAGGTTTACCCTGGGGATCATCTCTGTATCACTGCTGGACAGAGGCACGGCAAACTAATGGGTATAGTATTCTTCAACCTAAGGGGTGGTGAAAGCCACACAACTCTGGCTAGGCTTATAAATGCCCTAGGGCAGATAGCCTAGTATGAACCTATGAACCTATGAACCTATACACAACTTCTTACCACCTTTAAAATTATCCAGCATCCATCTGCTTGTTCAGCACTAAAAAACATTCTGCACAACATTGTTCCCAGTTAGTCATTGCGATCCAGTGTCCAAAAACTCATATCTGTCTACATACCTATCAAATCTGCTGGGCATTGTCTGTACATGTATAAGGTTTCTAAGGTCTAGAACTCCTTACCTGTATCCATTAGGCCAATACCCTCCCTCCCATCTTTCAAAACTACTCTGAAAGTCTTCCTAGATAAAATCTGTATCTGTTCTTGCTCAAAACCAGGATAAACTATATCCCTAAATGTGGACAAATACCTTTTCATTCATTATACCTCCTTACTCTCCCTTCTTCACTTACTCCCTTACTTCTGTCAAATTCCCTTCCCTGTCTTTCTAAATATACCACAAGCCAGTTTTTCCCTCACTTCATATTGCATCCCCTGTTTGTATTACATTAGTTTACCTTTAATTTCTCTACAAACCATCTAAATTGCTCAAAGTATTAAATGATTGTCATATAATTTGTTACGAGTATTTCAACTGCAGATGTTTTTGTTTTATTTTTGAAGATTGTACAGTTATGGTTCTTGAAATGTTTTGTAATAATTTGGAGCTTTTCTCCGTGGGCCTCTGCTAAAAATGGGATTCTACCATGTTAGACTTTCACAGTAATCATAGGAGATTACTACTCTATCGACCTGGAGGTCATTTTATGCCTAGCCGTTTCAACCCAATGTAATACCATAGAGGTACAGTGCCACTAATACATTACAGTGTCAATAAATAAATATGCCATGCCATATTTTGTGGTCTTTTATGTCAAGAGTTTGTTTTTTTTTTTTTAACTTGACTCACTTGAAATAAAGCGTTTGTATGGATTCATTTGGCTGTTTTTTTTTTTTAAGAATTTTCATATTTGGTTGTTTTTACAATCTAAAATTAACCTTGGGCTGTGTGAACATTAATGACTAAAGGCCCTGGCCTGTGCTAAGAAAAGTTCTGTATAATCACATAGCACTAGGGCTGCTGCTAGATCCAGCCTGGTCCATGTATGAGTGAAGTGGGAGTCATTTCTATATTCTTGGCATTAAGTCAAATCTGTTCAAGGCTTGTACCTGGCTCTACATTATATCATGTTGCAACTAAAGGGGGATGGTGTCTAACATTAGAATCTAGTTCTGGTGTTTCTGGCATTTCCTGATGAGTTTGGCATTTTTCTGTCATCTGTCCATGATCTCTGAGAATGACTCAAGTCAATCACCGCTGAGTATGAAACAGCTGGAATGCAAATCAGTAGTGTGAGGCGTTTCCCCTTCAGGTAGGTCAGCTAGCTACCCTTACTGGAGGAGTTTAAATATGCTGGGGTCTTGTGCATGAGTAGTGACAAAAAAGACTGTGTGATTAACCAGAGTGCTTGTGCAACAGCTCCAGTCTTGCACTCAATGAACTCTTATGTGATGATGAAATGGTATGCAATTTCTGGACAAGTGTTGCTGTTTATTATTCCTTTTATGTCCACAGCCTCTCTTATATTCATGGGCTGTGTACAGTAACTAAAGGAATTAGTTCCTGGCTATAAGCAGTGCAGATGAAGTTCCCTATCAGGGTTCAGGGTCACTTGATTTAGCACCCGTTACTGGGTGAGGACTTCAGTGATCCAGAAGTACCTCTGAGTAGTCATTGCTTATCCATTTTGCATGTGGGCTGGTTCAGGCATCTTATGAGAATGGTTTTGTGAAGGTCCTGTCAGAGTTCTTCAAATGTATGTCTCACTTGGAGGTTGCCCAAGTGCAGACCCAATGCATGGAGGAATTGTATGTCTTATATGACTTGGGAATCTTTGAGGAACTCTAATCTTAGCAGGCAACTGTGGATGAAGAAAGAAAGTTTTGTCTGTCATGATAAAATCTGTTGCTGGCATGACCTTCATAATAGGAGAATTAGAAAGGAAGTGAAAGTAAGACAAGCAGCTATGAAGACTGTTTTGTCAGAGGTTGTTCTTCAGTCTTCACCTCAGAGCCAATAGTATGTATAAAAAGTCAAACTGCCACAGTAGAAGGAAAATTCTTTATTGCAAGGCCAAAGTGAGTGCTTTCACGACCATCCTTGCAATAAAGAATTTTCCTTCTAGTGTGGCAGTTCGACTTTTTATACATACTATTTTCTTTGTTACTGATTTATCTGAAACAATGAAAGAACATGAATAAAAGCAAAGTCCTATTTCATATTGTGTTACAGTAGACATCTTATCAACCATTTAAAAAGTAATCCAAAAGAAACAGAGATGATATTTGATTCCAATATATATCCATGCATGCCTGCCATTTCCTCAAACTACTTACTAAAGGAATGTGTTGTGTACATTGACCTTGTAATGAGACACAAAGATATTTTGGGCAGTTTTAGCTTTTGTGCATATACCAGTCATTTTATACTTTCTACACCTCACATGCTGAAAGCAAACAGGCACAAAGAGAGCCCCGTGCACCACACAGGCAGAGAAAAAATGTCCCTACTTCGCCATTCAGTAGAGATTCCACAGTGCATACACACTCTTCTTTCATATTGAGGTGTGCACTGGCCTCCTAAGTAGTACTTTTCAAGGAACTGGTTATCTTTGTCATGTGCTGTGCCACATTGATGCAGGCTTCTTAGAAGTAACTGCAGCTTCGCAGCGTGCACAGAATACTGGGCGTAATACAGTCATGTCAGAGAAGACATTCTTGTACTTATCTTGTCTGTAAATCAGATTCACTTGCTTAGGATTACACGTGATCTGATTTGGGGATGGTACATTATTGCTGGCATATCATCCTACATATACTACTTATAACATTGTATCACATTATGTCTTTTCCATTGGCTCTGCCTGTATGTGTGTATCTGTGTTTTGTGTGTCACAGCAAACATAGGTAAGAGTGTATTTCTGTTCTAATGTATATATACCAGCTCTGTATGCACATAATATTCATGAAAGTGTTACAGTACTTTCTGGCTGACAAAGCTGTTTTGAATAATTCTTTTATAGTGGTATATGCCTACAGTATCAGATGTGTATCATGTTCTTTCAAAGTGTTAATGCTATTTTGCATGTAGCATTTATATTTATTCCTGCTGTAGATAATATATGCATTTTGTCTTTAATGCAGTAAGCATGTCCATTGCTTTTATGAATTGAAGTTCCAATTTTGTAAACTCTTGTATGTCACTGCCTTTCAATATCTATACTCTCAGCATGCTAATATTACCAAACCAGTCCTATATTTCAAGCTTTTATGCAACATTACTATGTATATGCACTCATTTCATGGTGGCAAGAGAGGAGTAACAATCCACTTGCAACACATAGGTATCATTTGTGGCCTGACAGTGAATGACTCATACTTTACTGATGTTCCCTTCTCGGGTTTATATCACGAGTCGAACTCTTAAAAGTTTGAATGTCATATGGTTGACACTGTGATCGAACTTTTAAACGTTTGAATGTTTCAACGGAGATCTCTGTACAGTGCGGAATGGGAGTACTTCCCTTTTCTGCACTGTAGTGCAATCTCAGAGTTGGTATATTTAAAGAGCGGGGGTGGGGGAGTGCAGAGGGGCTTGCCCCCCTTCTTAAACCATTCAGGTAGGTTTTTTCTTTGGTTTATTTTTTTTTTATTACATTTTGGAACTTTTAAAAGTTCGATCATATGGTACCGACCATATAACGTTCGAACTTTTAAAAGTTTGATAATGTTATATAGATGCTCCCTTCTCCTCTGCACATCATTTGGCTATTGACCAAATGGTATTTCTGGTTTTAGTGCTCTATGCCATCAGAAATACTCACCGTGAATGAATACATGCATGGCTGTCTTTAGGTATGGGAGAACGAAGTGTCCATCTAACGTACCATATAAGTAAGGGTACTTTTCTGAAATTCATTTATTTATTTTTGTCACCCGCCCCCCCCCCCCAAAAAAAAAGATCTGTGGTGCCCTGTTCAAGGTAAATGCTCATTTATTTTCGACTACATCATGGGTGGCCACAGTGGTGCAGCAGTTAGCATTGCCACTTCACAGCAAGAGGTTCTCTGGTTTGATCCTCAGCGGGGGTACCCTCTGTGCAGAGTCTGCATGTCCTCCCTATGGTCGCATGGGTTTCCTCTGGGTGCTACGGTTTCCTCCCACATCCCAAAGACATGCTGTAGGTGGATTGGGCACTCTATATTGGCCCTAGGTGTTAGTGCGTGTGTGCCTTCTGTGGAAGGTTGGGTGCCAGGCTGGCAATTGGGCACTGTAAAACTCCATTGCCGATCATGAGTGGACAGGTGATCCACTGTGGTGCCCCCTAATCAGGAAAAAGCTGAAAGAAGAAGATTGTCTACTACATCATGGGTGGAATGGCAAAGAACAGAAAGCCAGGAAATTCTAAATAGTGAAACTGATGTAATAGTTGCAGTAAAAATAGAAAAAGTGCAAGTTGGAAGTAATTTTTTCAAGCAGACAACCAAATGTTATGGGCATAGGACTGCTTTGCAGGGCTAATGTATATTTCACTGAAGCAAGTTGAAATATTTTAAGTGCCTAGCTACTCTATGTCCATATAAAATATAGTTTATATAAATTACTGTGAATATTTTATTTTATGGTTTATTTCCATCGTACGTCTGAGGCATTTAGTCAACAAAGTGACCATAATTGCTTAGTATGGGGCTAATCTGTGTATAAAAATGTCTGAGCCTGCTGACATTTATTTAACTTCATCAATCATTATTCTAGATTTATGAGACTAATGTGTATTTGTGTAAATCAAGTAGGAATACTTTTCTGTGGCTACTGTGTTTATATGAAATAGAATTTGACAAACTACAGATGCCATTATTTGTAATACTGAAATCAGTCATCTCAACTGTACACAGTCTGAAAAGTGGTTATAATAGCTGGGTACAGGGCTGTGTGTGGATGAAAAATGACAAATGCCACTGTTACTTGCTTAAGTTAAAAAAATCAATATAATTGTCTTACAATACTAATGAGAATCTTTACGAAGTAAGTACGAATACTCTTTCTTAAGTATAGTCATTTTATCACACTCAGACATTTAAGCTGTACATAGTCAATAAACTGGCTATAAGTGCTGGGTATGGGAGCATTCTTTGGAGGACACCGCTATTGGTTGCACATTATTCATTAATCTGGTTATGCAGGACAGATATGCAATTTTGTGAAGTATGTTAGAATACTTTATTGTGATTACTGTGCATTTGCTTGAAACTAGTTGAAACCAATCAATGTGACCATTAAGTTTTAGCACAATCGGGCATCTTGAGTGTACAAAGTGGTTATAAATACTGGGCACATAGGCAGTCTGTTAAAGAAAATGACTGACCCTGCTGTCAAGATCAAGTCAAACAGCCAGTCTGGCTTTGCAGGAATAGTGTGCATTTGTATGAAGAAAATTTCAATTAGATATCTGAGGTGCAAAAGTAAATAAGGTAGCTGTAAGTCATAGGTAGAAATGTCATCTGTGGATACATGTGACTTACTCCTGCTGTTTTGAATTAGCAATTAAGCAGTCACTGATGTGACTAGTCAGTTCCAGTATTAAATAATATGTTATATTTGTAGAAATGAGTGTAAAATGATCATTGTTTTGATGCATGTATACATGTGTGCATGTGGGGAGAGTTATTGTGTATCTAAGTGTAATGAGGTGGCCATAATGTCTTTTGATGTCTTTTGCAGTCAAACATCAAAAATATATACAATAAGTGGTTATCTTTGACAGCACAGGAGGATGAGTGGAAAAGCAATTGATCATTGACACAGTGGCACAGTGAGTAACACTGCCATTTCACAGCTCTTGTTTTTCTGGTTGAGTTCTTGATTATGCCTCCTTCTGTATGGAGTCTATGTGTTCTCTGATCCTCTGTTTGGGATTTAGCTAGGTGCTCCGATTTGTTCCAACATTGTGTGTGTGTGTGTGTGTGTGTGTGTGTGTGTGTGTGTGTGTGTGTGTGTGTGTGTGTGTGTGTGTGTGTTTGAGTGATAGACCTGGCTTATCGGGTACAATGCCCATATGTGTGCACACGTCTGAAAGTGTGATGTGAAAACATGTCATGGATATCATTGGTCACATGTAATATCATGGGCCACAATCACAGCTTTTTTAGCCAACTGTAAAAATAAGGGAATGTTTGACAAGCAATTATCTTTAAAACTAAGGCATAAAATGCATTACAGGACATCTAAACCCTCCAGGCTTTAGGGAAGACTGGCAGCTGCCTGACCCCTGCCTGTATAAGAGGATTTTGAAACAGGCGTTGTAGAGGAGTCGTAGCTTAAATCTCCTTCCTGGGCTCCACCTCATTTAAAACTGGGTTTGCTTAGAGTTATGTACAGATGGGCGCTATAGCTTGTGTAGAGGGCTGGCTGAGGACAGTGAAGTCATGCTTTATTTAACTTACCTGACAATCAAACTTCAGATGTTCACCTAGAAGATTTTTTTATTTTTATTTTTTTAGTTAGTATAGAGTAGTGTACTGTCTAGAAGATACAAATTGGAATACATTACTATAATCATTATTTTTTTTATTTTCCTTACAATCAAACATCAGACACATATGACTAGTTATATCTCCTGGAGTTAAGCTTAAATATACAACTGAGAGCAATAAGCTGAAATGTATTACTTTGTCTGTTCCTTTACCTTTGTCCCATTATAACCACAGAGGGGTTGACAGAAAGTAGCTGCCATTTGATAGAGGGGGTAAGAAGGTACACTGTCTATACTTATGACAGCAGTGATTTGAAATATTTTAGTGTGCCTATTTTTGCTATTTATTGTTTTACTTTCTTCTTAGTCTAACACCAGAAGAGTGCACAGAATGTGATTCTCTCTCTCTTTCTTGCATTCTGAGATATGATTTATGTATCTTTGAAAACATTTTCCTTCTCCTCTTATTTTATTTAGAAATATTGTTTTGCCAGTTGTGAATATTAAACCTAGGACATAAATTATTTCTTCCTTGAAAGATAAAAATACGACTGCATTTCTTTCCTTATTCATGACTTTTTTCTCAGACCTTCATTCTATCAAAATTTGGAGAAAAACTCTTAAAATTAATCGCACACCATCTAAAACTCCAAGGTTTCTGGGGGCCTAATGACATCCAGGCCATTGGCTTAATTCAGTTATTTCTCAAATAGTTATTGCAATGCATTTTAACCCATTAGAGTGTGTAGAAAGCACAAAGAAAAAGCTGAAGAGCAAAGAAAAAGAAAGAAGAAATGTATCTTGATGGTGTGGAGAGGCCAAGATAGGAGGAAAACTGGAGGGGCAGTTGAGGTGGTGTGCAGGGAGAAATAGTGGGTATCATCAACAGGAGGGTGCTACTGAATCAAATGAATCCTTTGCTAGGTCTCCATTTAACCTAAGACTGGCCTTGTCTGCAACAAAAAGAATTAGTATATTTATGTTACCATGTGCAACTATTATGCTGAGTCTGTCTCCTTTGCCAGTAAATATGTGAAATGAAGGAATATTCCTGAATCAAAAATGCAGTGACAGAGATCATGTAAAGATGTTGGATGATATAATGACCGGAACATTCCAGCTCTGCCCTAAAACCTTGTCTGCAGTAAATTCATGGGTAGCAGTAAGAATGTAACTTTTCATTACTTTTTTTCCCACTGCAGTGTATACTTGTAGAGAGTCTGGACCTGCCAACTCGTTAATCACTTCCAAACGTTAGAACAACAGAGCCTTATTATAGAAACATGAGTTCTGCTTCTCCATGCCCACATCTGTCAAGTAAAGTTTAGCTATGCACAGTACTGCCTATGTTTTTTTATTTTCTTAATTATTGATTGTTCCCAAATGTCTAATTACTCACCATTTCATGATAGATTTTGAACTTGTCTGTCAGATGTTTTTTCAAAAGTAAAAAAATTTGGATGTTACTGACACAACTATGCTCTATCACTAGTCACTAGTGCTGTGGAACATAAAGTAATGTGCCTGTACACTTCCTATCCAAATATTCAGAAGTGTGATAAAAATCAATTAAAGCCAAATGTTATTTCAAATATTTTGTCAATTAAGGAGACTAAGAAAATACCTTTATCCATTTGTCATAATATTCACAGTCATATAACTGTTTCAATGATTCATTTATTCTTCCAATTAAAAATTAGATGTGCTTGCTAGTATCTGAAACATTGCATATAATTCATTTTGCCATCCCCTTCCTTCTTCTTACATGCTTGCTGACAACTTTTTTCTGAAAGCAATTACTGACTCCATAAACCAAGTGTTATGCAAAGCAAAGGAGCCAGAGATTGTAGCTTGTCATTACCTATTTTGCATGCCCCAGTGCAACTGTCTTGTTAATAAGCACATACAATATCTCAAGGGGAGAAGATGTCATCATTATGCTATTATGCACAGTGGGTGGCATGAACATAGTATACTGGAAGCTATCAATGCTGATGAGTGTTGTTCCATCTCTGCACTTACTGGGCGAGGTTTGCCCATCAGATTCCAGAACTACTATGAATGAAACTGATTATGATGATGAGTCATACGAATCTGAAGGCTATGTACAGCAGTATGCTACCATGTATTTGCAACTGCTAGAATGTTAGCTCCATGTTTGTTTCATGGTCCATTAATCCCCTCTGCTGTTCTGCATAACAAATTCCTGATTACCTGTAAACAGGTCTTCAGAGTTTTGAAGATGCACACCTAGAATTTTCTCTTGTTGTGAAGAAAGACGTGCATTTAAGGGTTCAATGTTATGCAATTGCTTATAAACCACATTTAACACGAACTCAGCCAAAGAACAGGAGATTTGTGAGAACTTTTATGAGACAAATGACAGGGTACAGAGCACTTTCATACATTATTGATGAAAAATGTAATTTGTAGTGTAAATGCATTGCTATGTTATGTGCATCACCACAACAAAAAGCATTTGTTACATTAAAACTACCCGTTTAATAGAACAGCAGTTTAATTTAATTAATGGGACAAAACATATCATCTTATTACAAAGTATTGTAGCATTGCACACAAAATGAGAAAGGAAATAGTATTCTTATATGTAGCTGAATCGTGTCTTGTTTTGCAGCAGTTAACTCAGAAAATGTTCTTTGAAAATGCAGCCTGCTAAATGGCTGCAAAAATGAAAACTACATATGTTGGTAACATCGGTGCTAAGACACATATTTCTTATGGCCAAAACTTTGGATATTCATCTAGTTTATTGCATGATTAACGGATGACTGGGACTTAAAAGCTGACCTCATGGGCTCATATAGGAATGGCAGAAAGCAGTAGATATGGATGAGGTTTACAGCATTAATGCAAATCACTGCATATAGGGGGTTAGTGCCACAAACTACTCTGTCCTGCCCTCAACAAGGCTAGCACTTTATTTTGATTGACAGGTTAGTTAAGAAAGAGGCAGGGCATTCTTAGATGAGTCACAGGATGACAGAAGTGTAAAAGGTAAGAGGTGTATGCAGCAGAAAACAGGGAAGGGCTTAACGTTTTATTACATATAATACAGTAAGGATTTAATCAAACTATTTCAATGCAGGCAGCATGAACAAGATGCAAAACAAAATGAGAAAGCCTAAATTGGTTCAGATTTATATACATAAAATACATGTTCCCAATTAAAAAAGGAAAACTGAAAAAATCTAGGCAAACATCTCTATAAAACAGTCAAAGTGTATTAGCAGACTTGCAAACTGTGCATAAAAAGAAAACAGCACTACAGAAATTCTGCAAAATGACTAAGGCAATACATGAGATACTAATTTAAAAAGATAAACAAAACTATCATCACCCACCCTTCAGTCCTTGGATCATAACCACAAATTAAGGTCTTAGAAAACTGACATCATATCCTGCATAAAATGGTGGCGAATACAATGGGTCACACAAATGAACACGATCATCTCCATTACGTATCGATCAAAAAGAACCTCATCATGGAAGTAAGATGCTGCATAGATAGCCTATTGAGGCAACTCTTGGGAGATAATCAGTAACTCATCATTTAAACGAGCATGTAAGACAAGGCCCCAAAACTCTACTATTGCCATACATTTGAAAAAAAAAAACAGTTTTCTCTTTCCCACATTGATGTATATTTAAAGTATAGTGAACATCCATTCTGGAGAGGTTTAAGCTATAAACTCTCCCAAAATACTGGCATTGACCCATTACTGACATTTTAAATAAATAAACATCTATGAAAAATAAACTCTTTAAGGTTATCATAGTTAGTCTTAACTCCTTTGCACAATGTACAAGGTTCGATCCTGGCCTTCAGCCAGTGCCTGTGTGGAGTTTGCATGTTCTCCCTGTGTCTCTGTGGGGTTCCTCCCACCTCCCAAAAACATGCTGAGTATTTCAGTTTCAAACTCACCCAACAATGGAGTTGTGGGCAGCAGCACAGACTCTACACAGTGCCTTATGGGTGTGGGGGAGTTGTATAGACCAACCACTTTGGGCATCAACTGTGGTGTACAGTATCCTCTAGAAAGCAGAACATGGATCATAGACCTCATGCTGTGGCAGGGTCAGCGACTCAGTGGTGTAAACATTGTCTCTAGATGATCTTGTCATGTTGTTGACTAATGTCACCAAAAATGGGCATGGATATTTGCCTGTGATTAGCAGGTTGAGGATCTATCCTACTTCATCATATGTCAGCAACATATGCTAATGGTAAGAGGGGTATATGCACCCCTGTTGGCCAGTGTGTGCTGCCATAACGACCAGAAGCCCAGGATCAATAAGTTATTGGCTGGCTGATGTCCAGTTCCCCAGCTTGGATTAACTGGGATATTTCTGTTGAGCAAAACCTAGATGTAAAACAAATCAACCTGCCAAACATGAACTAAGGATTGCTACACTGAGTATAGGTTCAATGACAGAACATAGCTTTGAAGTGGATGACATGATGATAATCTGTATCTAGGAGACAAGATGGAAGGGCAATGCAGCAAAGGCACATGGCTTGGGATCTACAGTGTAGTACTCATGTGAAGGACAGACTAGAAATTGTGTGGGAAATCTGCTGAGGGAGAGGCTTCAGAAGACAATGTGGGATGTCAACAGAATTAGTGATAGACTCATGGCAATCAGATTCCAGTATGAGGATAAGGTACTATTCATAATTTCAGCCTACCTTCAGACAGCAGTTGCACTGTGTACTAGATAAAACAGAACAGCATGAGTTGGTGTTGATAATGGGTGATCTGAATGCACATATTGGAACAGACAGATCAGAATATGAGGACTACCTGCCTCCACATGGGAGTGGCAACAGGAATAAAGAAGAAGAGACCATTCTAGACTTTTCTGTAACAAATGGCTTGATGGTGACCAATATATAGTTCAGCAACAGAGATAGTCAGAAGTACATATATAGGTGTGGCCAACATGCAACTCAGGTAGACTTCCTCCTAGTAAAGAAAAGGGATTGGGGTAGAATCAGCAATTGCAAAGTCATCCTCAGTAAAACAGTGAGAACACAGCATAAACCACTGGTTGCCAGAGGCATCTGCAAGCAGTAGCCAGAGAAGGCACTAAGATTAACAGAGACTAAGCTGAAGACCTGGAAGTTGACTGGAGAGAAAGCACGACAGTTCAAAGGCTCTAACAATTCAGGAAGAAGAGAAAATATGTAAGATGAAGGAGATGGCAGTGCCTCAAAACAGCATATGTGAGGCCTGTGGAACAGATATGCAGATGAGACAGGTATGGAAGTAAGATACATAAAGAAAACTGGTGGTAGAATGCAGACATCCAAGATGTCATCAAAAGAAAGGAGTGCAAGAAAAAAGAGGACGATAGAAAAGACAGACTAGGCTAGGAAGTAATACTGGTTGTTTAACAAAGAGGCTAAAAGAGAAGTTGCAATAACAAAGAACAAGGCATCAGAGGCACCCTAGCAGCTTCTGGAACATGACGTAATAGATGTCACAAAGAAACTCTATCAGGTTGCAAGGCAAAAAGAGAAAAATGAAGAAGATAGTCATTGGCTCCATTCATAATGGATTCCAGCAACAACCTGCTCACCTGTCCACAGGACATCAAAGGCAGATGGAAGAAGTATTTCCAGCAGCTCCTGAATGAAGAAAACCTCACAGAAGCTGTACTGCCTCAGACACAGCCTACAATGAAAGAAGAAGAGGATCCTACCCTAGAAAAAGTAAGAACAACACATACGAAAATTATGTCAGGGAAAGCAATAGACTCACAGCAGATATGATCAAATGTTGGGTGAGTACAGGAGAAATGGCTCTAGAGGGTATTTATAGCAGTATGGAGAGATAGGCATATCTCAGATGACTAGAAAACAAGCATACTAGTGCCAGTGTACAAGAACAAAGGGGATATTCACAACTTTGGGCAGTGTAGAAGTATCAAACTCCTGTCATACTGCATGAAAGCTCTAGAAAGGGTGATTGGTAAATGAATACACAGAGTAGTGTAAAGTAGAATCGAAGATGAGCAGTTTGGATTTAGATCAGCTGCAGTACAAAGGACTTGATGTTTGTAGTAAGACAGACATGTGAAAAGAAGTTATATTTGAGTAAAGAGTTCACTCGGCATTCCTGGACCTGGAGAAAGGTATGATATGACAAGGTTCCACAAAACCTGATTTGGGAAGTCCTGCAATGGTTTTTAAGCCCCAGAAACATTGGTAAAATTAGTGTAAGCTTTGTACAAGTTCGCAATAACACAATTGCAAATAGTGTTTGGACTCACAGAGGGGTTCCCAATAGGAGTGAGTGTACATCAGAGTTCAGCTCTGAGCCCACTGCTGTTCATAGTAGTGAAGGACTACATTAGCAAACAGGTCATCAGGGGCAGAAAAACAAAGCTGCATTACCTGCAGGCTCTGAACAAGAACTTCAGCAGATAATAGGAGAATGGAATACAAAACTGAATGCATGTCGGATGAAACTGAGTACAGATAAGGCAGTTGCCGTGGCAGCAAATGGGGAAACATATATTTGAGAACTGAGATAGAAGGGAAAATAGTGGAACAGATTAGCAGCTTCAAGTGTCTGAGAGAGGTGATTGTGGGGAAAGGAAGTCTGAATGAGGAGGTCAAATCTAGAATCACAGGGGCTGCAGCCACCTGTAGCAAGACTGTCAGGGGTGGTGTTACAGAAGAATGACAAGGTAGCTGAAAAGAGAGGTGTACAAAACACTGATGCAACCAGTATTACTGTATGGTACAGAAACCTGGGAAGTAAAGGCAGAGCAGTTGGGGAAGCTAGAGGTGATGGTGATGAAGTGCCTGACATGGGTGGTAGGATGCTCATTGTGGGACAGAGAAATAAATGAGGACATCAGAGCAGAAAACCATGTAGCTCCATTTGTAGTCAAGGTAGGTCAACTAGAACAGTCTTGGGCAAATGTGTTAGAAAGTAGAAGAAATCTGTTTATAGAGATTTGAGACAGACAGGAAGAAGGCAAGGGGAACCAAGGGCATCCAGCAAAGAGATACATGCATTGCTTGAGAGAAGACCTGTCCCAGTCAGCCATGACTGCTGAAGAATGTAGGACAGTGGCACTGAACAGAGAGGGAGAAAGATGGGGACAGCTGACGTTACACCCCAACCCAGTGGAGAAAAATGGAGAAAAGGGGTCAGTGATGATGAAGAAACTATAAAAGATTTACAAGACTGACAAATAGCTTTGGCTTTCTGCAATCTGTGCTTCAATAGTACAGTTGTGTACACTTACCATAAATGTAGATGTGTGAGTGTATTCACTGTTGCAGTCATCACATTTGGATTATCTGCTTGCAGTAGCCCTCAGTCGGCCTGATTAACAAAGTCTTGAGTCCTGCATCCCTTTTTCCATGATGTCAGGTCATCTGGCGTATAAAACATGCAGCCGATGCCATTACATCAGTTTTTCTTGCCCCAGATGTCAGGTGCCCCCCTAATGTGAAGCAATTAAATCTATAAATATACAAGATTATACCTCCAACAAAAAAGCAAATACACCAAAAAGCATTTGAGCATAGTAAAGGAGAGTAGAGGTATAGCCGAAAGAAGAAAGGGGGCTGGAGGGAGGGTAAACACACCACTGCTTCTTTTAAATTTGTGATTATTGACCATATCAATGGAATTTCCAAAGACCAAGACAGTTGGCATGAGTTGCTCAATTTCAAAGAAAAGAAATGGATAATAAAACTGGGAGCTTTGTTTCCACCTGGTCTCAATGACCAATTCTAATCTAATGATTAATCATTATCATTTATTGTCTTTATGTTGTGATTGGTCATGTTGCTGATTACCAGGTGTATATCTATATGTACTGAGTTGCTGTTGTTTGTTTCATTTTTTTGTTTGTATCCACTGAAGAAGGCTATTTTTGAGCCGAAACCGGTTTGGACATATTGAGATATTTTTCGATATTTATCTATTTTGATAACCCACTGGATTTTTCCTTTGGGTTAATAAATAATTATTTACACCTTCCTCACTTGCTGGCTTCGTTTTGTGGATTTTTTGTTTTCTTTGCCGTGCAAGAGGCTTCACGAGCATCTGGTTGTTGGTGACTTGTTAATTTTTTCAGATGCTGTGTACCTATGTTGGTCGGTGTGTATTTTAGTCACATTCAACTTGTCTGTGATATTGCATCACGTATATTCATTTTTTGAATACATTCAGCAACTCATTTTGTCTTTATTTGTTTATGGAACTGGCTCTATGTACGAGCTATTATAAGATTCTGGTTGGCTGTTCTTCTGTTTGCGCACATCCACGCCAACGTACTGGCCTCAGTTCCGGGTTTCTCACTTGCCGGTGAAGCTTTTGGCGGTCTTCAGTTCCAGAGGTTGTGGAGAACTGGAGTTTTTGTAAATAATGCTTGTCTGTGGATTTACTTTTGCATCTACAGTGCGATAGTAGCGTTTTTCTGGTCCACACTTGTTGGTGAAATACATTCTGCACTTTCAAGTGCGTTTCCGTTGATGTTTCACATCGGGCGGTCTTCACTTTCAGGTGCTGTGGAGAACTGGCTTTAAAGCTTGTATTCGTTTATGCTTCACATTTGTGGTCGCTGGATATACTTGGACTACAGAACCCTGGGACTTGTGCTTTTTGGATATTGGTTAGACAATA
This sequence comes from Protopterus annectens, assembly GCF_019279795.1. Taxonomy (NCBI): domain Eukaryota; kingdom Metazoa; phylum Chordata; order Ceratodontiformes; family Protopteridae; genus Protopterus; species Protopterus annectens. The sequence goes on from NC_056741.1 coordinate 997,527,025, forward strand.
TATCTTTTTGGTCAGTATTATTGGCTTATCTGTCTTATGAGAAAAGAAAAGAATATATTTTTTTGATGCACATATTTATGTTTAAATGTTCGAGTTATGACTTGGTGACATTTTCATGTTGCGTTGTATGCACATGATGTGTTTTATACATATGATATGAGCCTTTGACATCTAATTCTTGATATATATACATTAGATTTGTTTTTGATACCTTAGAATATTATTGAGGTGTATGTATATGATGTGTTTTATATATATGAGATGAGCCTTTGACATCTAAGTTTTGATATATATATATTAGATTTGTTTTTGATACCTTAGAATATTATTGAGTTATATTTAGGGACCGTAGATTCACAGTGTTCCACATTTTTCTAGAAGTTTGCATTTATGTATTAGGACTAGAAATTTTTTTGGGTATTGGAATCATTCACATATATTTATATATATATTTATACTAGCAATCATTCTTTCACTTTGGTTATTTGCATCCAAAACCTTTGTTGTTCATTTATAGCGACTTTGATGGCTGTATTTCCCGTTTAATACCTCTTCCTATGTTATGTATGGTTATTTATATATATTTATATTCAACAGCATCTTTTTGCTGACAGTTGTATCATTTGCTTTTTTAGCTTATAGATTGATGTCTTGTTTACGGATTGGGTTGCACTGACTTTTTCTGTTTTTTAGTGCCAAACATTTCTATATGTTGATTATGGTCATTTTTTTGTGTGTTTGCACTATAAATGACTTTTTTCAACATCTGACTAACATCATGATATTTCAGGACGGGTACAAATACGCAGTATGATAATTGGATATTTTATTATAATATTGAGACTGCTTATTGTATTTGCTAACCTGTTTGAGATTTTTGTGCTGAAGACATATACACAGTATACAGGTATATAGCATACCTGATCTGTCTATTGTATATTGGTCTTTATTCAGCCTTTGAAAGTTATTCATTTTTGGCATTATTTAAACGGTCTGTGCACAATTCTGTATATTGTTTACTTATACATTTTCAGCTATAGAAGTAATTTTTATAGCTGTCACACCGTGGATTGCTGTTGTGTCTCTTGGTTTTGGATATTAGGGTAATATTAATATCTTTTTGTACATTTAGGATTTGGGCTTACAGGTTGAAATATGGCACTATCACCTCTTATTAAGGGTATCTCATCAGATCTTGATGATTTATCTGTATTTGGTCTAGGGGTGAGCTCCTCTGGACAAATTAACAACATGAGGGTTTTGGATGCAAATACAGAATGTGACATGTTTTTCAATTCATTGAACAAAAATATGAGGATGGTTCATACCAATGTTTGGCATTTACGTCTTTTCAGGGCATATCAACAAAAAAAGATAACTCCACGTGGATTAAGGCTTAGAGTACAACCCCTGGTTTCCAATATTGATGAGAAACTATTAGATGATTGGGGCCAGATTCAACAATTAGCTTCATCAAAATTTGTTGATGCCCTGGCTGATTTTTATGAACGTAAGGTCAACACAGGAATTAAAGATTTAGAAACTATCTGTATGGAGGCTAGCAATTTTGAAACCTGTGATTCTTTTTCATCACAAGTTAAGAAATTAACGACTGATTTATCTAAGTTAGAGTCTAGTTTGAAAGAAAGGAAACTTAAAAAATTCTTCAGGGATGTAGGGGATTATGAAAGAGGCAAACCCTTTGATACCTCAAAAAATGTGTCATTTAAATTACCCAGGGATAATTTTAATAATGACAAGCGATTTTCTACTCCCAAAAGAAAGAGACCAAAATCTATTCTTAAGAAAAGTGTCATTTCCTCCAGTTGTACTTCGGGGGAGGACACTTCGTCAAATACTGAAGGTGATTCAGAAGCTAACCTCACAGATTTGTCACCTAATCCTAAAAAAACTAACTATTCACACCCTTTGGGCATAGGTTTAGACGAGGGGGGCGGAAACACAAAAAAAGACAAACCCAAACAGGGTTTAGAAAATCTTCTGAAGATGATGACAGAACATTGAATGGTCCATGTAATGTACATAACATTTCTTCTATTGAGCTTACTAACACACAGATTAAGTTGCTAAATAAAGGACTTAACTTCGTTCCCGTTTTTTTTGTCTCTGAATTTATGTTAGCCCAAGATGTGGCTAATTTTTGTTGGATGTTAAATTTAAAAGTGTTTTTTGCTGACCATACTGATGATGCTGCTGGGGAATTTAAATTTAAAAAATCTACTTTCAATCCACCCATGGTTCATTTAGTGGGTGTTTTCTTGAAAAATGTGTTAAATGATTTGCATTGTCATCTCAATGATTTTTCTACATGGTACAATAATTTGTCAAAGGATGAGGTACTTAGTCTTGAAGAACTTATTAATAATAAGAATTTGGTGATTATTCAAGCTGACAAAGGGGGAGCTGTGGTAGTCCTAGATAAGGTGGCCTATAACAGGGAGGCCATGAGACATTTAGGGGATGAAGATTATTATATGTATATGTCCTTGGATCCGTCTCCTCAATTTCAACACAAAATAGGACAATTTTTGATGCAGGCAGTAGAGGAGGGGATTATTACAACACATACTAAGGAACGACTTACGGTTACATCCCCCAAAAAACAATATCTTTATCTCTTGCCAAAGATACACAAACATGCCACTAATCCACCGGGCCGACCCATTATTTCTGGACATGGGTCTATTACTGAACCCCTCTCCGAATATTTGACCTATCATCTCAAACCTTTGCTTTCACATATTAGATCTCGAATTCAAGACACTACCCAATTCCTGGACATAATTAATGATACACAACTTGAATCCAGTTGGTTATTATGCACTTTAGATATCACCTCTTTATACACCAACATTCCACATTGGGCAGGTCTACAAGCTTTGGGTTATTGGTTGAACAGATCTGGGCTCTATAGACCTGGATTTAATACCTTTTTGATATGCCTAACTGAATATGTGCTTACTAGCAATGTTTTTTATTTTAATAACCAGTGCTTTTGGCAAAAGAAAGAGACAGCAATGGGTGCATCCTTTGCACCCATTTATGCTGATCTCTTCATGGTATATATTGAGGAGATTATTATTTATGATCCGAGTCATAACATCTATATGTGTGAAATGGACATTTGGCGTCGTTATTTGGATGATTGTTGGTTGGTGTGGAGGGCTGATGTGGACTATCTTAAAGAGTTTCTTAATTATCTTAATAACAATGTATGGGGCATTGAATTTAAAATGTCATTCCGCAGATCCAAGATGTATTTTCTGGATGTGGAAATTACTAGAAATGCTGATAATACATTGTCTACCACTATTTTCAGAAAATTTCCTGAATATAACTCTTTGCTATATGCTTCTAGCCTCCACCCACAACATATCATCCAGAACATACCCAAATCCCAATTTTTAAGAGCTAAGAGGATCTGTTCTAACCCATCATCTTATGCTACAACACGTGATGATCTTGCTTGTAGATTTCTTGAAATGGGTTATCGTCCAGGGACCATTAATCAGGCTAAACAATGGGCCTCCAACTTTAATAGGCAAGATTTATTGCGTTATAAAAATCATAATAGTAAGGGGGTCACACAGCCTTTGCGTTTGGTTACCACTTATGGACGAAACACTCAAGGTTTTGCAAACATCATTCAGAGACATTGGAATGTTCTGTTAGCTGAAGAGAGACTTCATCCTTTTCTTCAGGAGAGATGTTTTTTCTCCTTTAGAAAGGGACGGACCATAGGCTCAAGGCTCAGTCATTACAAAAGGCCTATTAATGGTTCTCCAGTCTATAATCAAATCTCCTTGACAGGGGATCCTGTATTGGGGTGTTTTTCATGTGGTCACTGAGCTTATTGCATGCAGATTTCCAATACTCGTGAATTTACTAGCAAAAACACCTCTGAGGTTTTTGAAATAAAGATGTGGGCCAATTGCAGCACAAAGTGGGTCATTTATTTGGTGACCTGTACTTGTTCTGCATTTTATGTGGGGCAGACTTCTCGAGCTTTTCGCTTGAGAATTTGTGAACATCTGAGTTGCATTAAAAATAAACGTCCCAATAATGCCCTATTTAAACATACCTTGAAACACACCACTGCTTCTTTTAAATTTGTGATTATTGACCATATCAATGGAATTTGCAAAGACCAAGACAGTTGGCATGAGTTGCTCAATTTCAAAGAAAAGAAATGGATAATAAAACTGGGAGCTTTGTTTCCACCTGGTCTCAATGACCAATTCTAATCTAATGATTAATCATTATCATTTATTGTCTTTATGTTGTGATTGGTCATGTTGCTGATTACCAGGTGTATATCTATATGTACTGAGTTGCTGTTGTTTGTTTCATTTTTTTGTTTGTATCCACTGAAGAAGGCTATTTTTGAGCCGAAACCGGTTTGGACATATTGAGATATTTTTCGATATTTATCTATTTTGATAACCCACTGGATTTTTCCTTTGGGTTAATAAATAATTATTTACACCTTCCTCACTTGCTGGCTTCGTTTTGTGGAGGGAGGGTAACCAGGATTGCAACAGTGAATACACTTGAACATCTACATGTATGGTAAGTGTACACAACTGTACTGTGTTCTTCATGTTTCACTGTTGCAGTCATCACATTTGGGTAGATTCCCAAAGCTAAGGATGGGAGGAGGAACTTAGATAGCATTAGGACAAGCTATAAGGCCCTGCAAGACTGCAGTGGCAAAGCCAGCTCTGGATTTAGAGAAAATTGGCAGATGGTAATGCTTGGTGAAAGTATGTACAGAACCTTAGGTAGCAGCTTCTAGGATGTCCCTGATAGGGATGCCTCTGAGAAAGGCTGTAGAGGTAGATGTAGCCCTGGTTGAGTGGGGTCTGATCCCCTGTGGGATTGGTTTTCCATGGTGCTTGTAGCAGAAATTAATGCAATGGCCTATCCATTTGGAAATGGTTTGCTTTGAAATAGCCTTCCCCTCTGCCCCTGCAGCAAATGCCACCAGCAGTTGTTCAGATTTCCTTTGAGGTTTAGTCCTGTCCAGGTAGAATCTAAGTTGTAAAAAAAAAAAAAAATCTAAGTTGTCTGTGCACATCTAAGGAGAGCAGTATCCATTCCCCTTTGTTCTGTGGATTTCGAAAGAAGGTTGGCAAATGAATGGACTGATTAAGGGCCACACTCTATACCACCTTGGGCATGAAGGAGGGATTGGTCCTGAGAGACACCCTGTCCACATGAAAGATGATGAAAGGCTCCACTGCCATGAGGGTCTGTAATTCAGATACCCTTCTTGCTGAAGTGATTGCTAAAAGGAAAGCTGTTTTCCAAGAAAGAAATTTTAAGTCCGCAGTGGCAGCTGGCTCAAAAGGAGGAAGGGTGAGCTTTTCCAATACAAAGTTAAGGTCCCAGGCTGGAGTTGGAGCTCTCCTGGGTAGTCATAGATTTTTGGCCCCTCTAAGGAACTGCCTAAGCAGTGGATGAGAGAAGAGGGGAGGTTGTGTGTTATAATAAGCTTAAATGGCTGAGGCATGAATTTTGATGGAGGATAAAGACAGGCCCTTGTGAAGCATCTCAGTTAAGTATTGTAAAATCTGAGGTAGATTGGTCACTGCTGTGCTCATCCCTTGAGATTGGTTCCAGGCACAGAATCTTTTCCATTTTTCAGCATACGATTTTCTAGTACTAGGCCTCCTTGCCTCTAAAATGATATCCATCACTGGTTTAATGAGGGATAGTAAAGGAGAGATTAGTAATTAGCCAGGCTGCTAGGTTGTGCTTAAAACTGAGGGCGCAGAATCTGGTTCTGCTGAGACATAAGGGTAGGAGTCTGTGACAGGTGCCATGGGGCCAACAGTGACACACTGCACAAGAGGGGGTACCAGTGTTGGCATGGCCAGTCTGGTGCAATCAAAATCCTCCTTGGTTTGTCTTGTTTGATCTTCAGTAGTACTTTGGAGAGCAGAGGCAGAGGAGGAAAGGCATAAACTGATAGTTTTTTTCCAGCTGAAGGACAGAGCATCCACTTTCCAAGCTTGTTTTTGGGGAGTCCTTGGGAAAAATTTGCCCAATTGATAGTTCTGGTGGGGCAAACAGGTCTATATCTGGGATCCCCCATTTGCTTGTCAACATGTTGAAAATCCTTGGTTCCAGTTTCCACTCCTGTAGGTCCATGAGGTTTCTGCTTAGTTCGTCTGCCAGTGTATTTAGTTTTCCCGGCAGGAATTGAGCTTGTAGATGCACTTGGTAGCTCTGGGCTGTGTTCCACAATGCCATGTCTAGTCTGCAGAGGGGGTAAGAATGTGTACCCCCCTGCTTGTTTATGTACCACATAACAGTGGTGTTGTCCGTCTTTACCATTAATTGTCATGGAAGAATGTGGTCCTTGAAGGCTGTCAGAGCATTCTGTACAGCTAACATTTCTTTTTGATTAATATGAAGGTGCATTTGAATTGGGTTCCATTTGCCCTGAATGCACTTCCCTGCCAGGTGAGCCCCCATGTATAATCTGATGCATCTGTTGTTAGGGTTTGAGCAGCAGGGGTGGTGTAAATGGCAGTCCCTTGTTTTGGTGGCAGGCCTCTGCCCACCAAAGAAACTCTAGGCGTAGGCAAGGTATGATAGGAATCATTGCTTCTAGATCCTGAGAATGCTGACACCATAGGCTTTTTAGATACCATTGTAGTTTCCTCATATGCAGTCTTGTATATGCAATTAAAAGAATGCAGGAGGGCATGAACCCCAAGGCTTGTAGTATTTGCCTGCAGATAGTAGGGTTTTTGTGGCCACTTGTTAGAAGTAGGTTGTCAAAGAAACTTGTTTCTCTGGCATGAGGAAAGCCATCTGGGAAGTTGTATTCAAGCTTGCTCCCAGGAATATAATTTGTTGACAGGGTACCAGGTGTGATTTATTTTTGTTTATGGTGTACCCCAGACAAGTTAGCACCCTTTGTACAAAGGCCAGATGATTCAAAAGTATGTCCTGGCTTTCTGCCTGAATTAAACAATCATCCAGGTATGGGTATATTTGAATATTTATTTGCCTGCAAAATGCAATGACTGGGGCTAGGCACTTTGTGAATACCCTGGGCACAGTAGATAAGCCAAAGGGCAGTGCAGAGAACTGGTAATGATTGTAGCCTACTTTGAAGCGTAGGTATCTTCTGCAAGATTCCCTGATTGGGATGTGCAGGTATGCTTCCTTTAAATCGAGTGTTACCATCCAGGCATCTTTTCCTAGCATAGGAAGCAACTGGTGAAGAGTCAGCATCTTGAATTTTGGAATCACCAAAAAGGTGTTTAGAGTAGACAGGTCCAGAATAGGACACCATGAATTGTCTTTTCTGGGTACCAGAAAATGTCTTGAGTAGAAACCTTGTCCTTTTTCCTCTTCTGGTACAGCTTGAATAGCCTTTATGTTTAAAAGAGAGAGTATTTGCTTTTGAGCCTCTGCCCACTGATTTGGGGGTAGATCCGGCCAACCTTTTGGCATTGGTAATGTGTGGAAGTGAAATCTGTATCCTTGGGACACTATATTTAAAACCAGTTTGTCCTGGGTAATGAGTTCCCAGTTTTTGGCCTGCAGACCAATCTTTCCCCCTAAAGGAATATTCAGTTGAGAAGTGCTTGGAAGTTTTAAAATCAAGTCATTGAGACAGTTTTCCATAGGGGGGAGTCTTACTACTCCCAGATTTGGAAGTGGAAGCCTTCCACTGCTTAGTCTTGTGCGTACCCTGGGACTGAAACCTGGGGTTTCTGCTGTGTCTGGGTTTGGATTGAGAAGGCCTGGAAGGGGCTGGAAAGGACCAATTCTTAGAGGGCCAATGCCTACTAAATATTGGAGGCTGAACTTGTAAGAAATCTTTAACAGTTTGCATAGATTTAGCTTTATCTTCCATCTTTTTAAGAACTTCCTCAGCTTTGTTGCCAAACAGGTGGTCCTAATTTAAGGGAGCATCCAACAGTTTAGCTTTAACATGATCAGGCAAAGATTGCTCCTTAAGCCAAGCATGCCTTCTGAGTACAGACCCAGTGACAGCAGCCCTGCAAGAGCCCTCTAATGAATCAAACCCACATTGCAAAGTATGTTTTCCAACCTGTTCAGCGGAATGCATTAAATCCTGTAATTCCTTATTTTCAGCACAGTCAGGAATCAACATCATTTTCTGTTTAAGCAATCCAATAATATGTTGTTGATACTTTAACATATGAAACTGACAGTTTAAGGCCCTAATGGCCAAGGTTGCAGTAGTGTAAACCTTCTTATCCCATCTATCCAGCGCCCTGGAATCTCTATCAGAAGGGGTAGGGTTTTTGGCAGTAGAAGCCTTAATGCCCTTGAGTCCCTGTGAAATAGTCTCTGGATCCGCAACAGGATTTTTAAAAAGTAACTTGTGAGAATCAGGAACCCTGTAATATCTGTCAGGTTTTCTGGGAGCAGGAAGCAAAGAATCAGGGGTCAAACTAGATTCCGAAAAGGCATCATCAACAATGTCTAGTACAGGAGGTATAGCTAAAGGCCTATGTTGAGGCAGGAGTAAGAAATCCCTAAGCCTCTTTTTCAAATCATAAAAATTCTGGCTTTCCCAGTGGAAATGCTCCCTTAGAGTGTGCAAGGTTTCACCAAAAGAAAAAATCTCTGGAGGGGAAGCAGAGGGTGTAGAGTCCTCTGCATTAGAATCCTCATAAGTAGATAAGGGTAAATCCAGATCATCCGAAGAATCAGAAAAATCAGAATCCTAGTCAGAAGATTCATAAGCAAATTCAGTCCTAGGTCTCTTAGAAGAGGGTGGTTGACTTCCCCTGATTAAAGTTATAAGGTCTTCAGCCATTCTTATCATTTGTTTTTTAGGCATAGAGGCATGAGCATGCGGCCTGGGTGTCGGTTTTCTAGTCATGGTTTGAGGTTTAGGCCTTAAAGAAGATGGAGGCATCAGTTTAATATGCTAGTCCATAGGCCTGAATACACCCTCAGATGCAGGAGCCTGCACAGCGGTTCTGGATTCATCCAAGTTAGAGACATCCACAGGTTCCACAGTTGAAGCATCTCGCAGCATACCAGACTCTGAATGGGTCTCAGTAGAGGCCTGCGAATCAGAAGTAGTGGGTATCAGGGGCTGTGAAAGTGCCTCATTGAGTACCGGTGAACTGGTGACTGGCTTAGGAGAAGCATCGTCGGCAGCTTTGGACCTTGGCGGCCTGCCTCTGTCTTTGTCTTTGCATTTTTTCGGAATGCCTGTAGTCGGATGGTTTACTGACAACATTTCTGGATAATTGAATCGAGAACTGAAATATTTAGAGGCAAAACTATACCAATGAAGGATAGTGCGTTGATTAAATAAGGCACAAAATTGACAGCAAGGTACGTCGTGGTCCGGGCCTAGGCAAGGAATACAGTACGAATGAAAATCTTTGTGAGGTATTTGCTTTCCACAAGAAATGCAATTATTAACTTTTACTGACATTGGTAAGGAGCAAGAAAAAGTTTTCCCAATGGGGTACTTAGCTTTAGTTGAATACTTCGGTTCTGAAACTCGAAAATGAAAATTTCAGGAGTTGGCCAACCGGCACTTGCAAACTGCTTCTGCTTCGGGCACCGCACAGCAAGAAAGACTGATGTAATGGTGCCGGCTGCATGTTTTATACCCCTGGCAACCTGATGTCATGGAAGAAGGGACAGCAACTGACACAGGACCCAAGACTTTGTTAATCAGGCTGACTGAGGGCTACTGCAAGCAGATAACCCAAATGTGATGACTGCAACAGTGAAACATGAAGAGCATCCAAGTACAATGATGTCTGTGCCATCAAATGTAATCCTAAGTATAGAAAGAGATGTGACAGAAAATGGATGCACCATGTCCTCAAAGCCTTTGCAATTGTACACATTTAGGTATAGACCAATAATATGCAACAGAGTTGACAGACCAATAACAGTTCAAAGTATGCAGGTCCACTCTTTGGTGATAAGGACAATGCTATCTGTGTATGTAAAAAACAGGATAATGAATATATCACTGCCCAAATGACAAAGACCGTCGTGTAAATTATGTTTCAAAAGACAAGTTATTGCATTTATCACCAAATACAAAATAAGGCTACTGAGTGGGCAGCCATGATTTCTACTTCCAGTTATGGGACCTGATTGGGTACAAGAGCAATTAATCAATGATAGATTCATGGTGGCACTATCAAGATGTAGCAGATCAGCAGTGTTGTCATATGATGTATTGTACACCTCCTGTTCGAGAAGGGAGGGCAGTGAGACATTTAAACAAAGATAAAGAAACTTCCTAAGGATCTTGTAAACAGAGTGGCACAGGGCAATGGGACACCAAAGATCAACTAGGTAAGTGTCTTTCCTCCTTCCAAATGTACCATAATCTGATAGCCAAAAATACAGAACTCAAAGAGCTAATGGCAGGCCACTTTTTGAAAACGTGAAGCAAATACACCCTCTCATCATCTGAAAAGAAAAAATAGAACTTGTGGCCTACACCATCTAATCTGGTCACATAATTTCTGATTTGTAGTTTCAGAGCACTATCCAGCTCAGACATGGCAGACTCTCTGTCTACAAAAGGTGTGTCAACACATGCCAAGGTTTTAACAAGATACAATGTCAATGAAGGAAGCAGGCAAGCAGCAATGTTGTACATGCTGCAAACAGTTTGGAAGACTGTGCTCAATCTTCATGTGGGTGTAACAAAGGGGGACAGCCTCTTTTTGCAAAGCAGAAAAATATATAGACTGCTGTTTTAATACTTTACAGAAAAAGAATATACAACCTCTTTCTTCCTCTGTACCATAAACCTTTGGCAACATAAAAGATCTCTCACTATCTCAGTTGATTTCAGTGATGCCAATTTAATCAAGAGAGATCTTGGTCAGAGACAGCACAAGTGTTGCTAAACTAATGCAGTAAAAGTAAAAATGTATATGTACTGTAACTATGGTATAAAGACTCACTTTCTAGGTAAACTTGCCTAAACCTGTCCTTGAAAGTTAGGTACCATGACCATACCTCTCAACTATGCAGATTTTTGAAGAATGTCTGGATTTTTGCTTCAAATATTTGGTCTGTTTCTCATAAAATTTGTGTTTTTTTGGGATTTTTGTGGCAAATCAGTGAGGAGTGAATTCACTAAATAATGACAGGCGTTTGAGTTTCACACTTCATAGCCTTCTGAAAAATGTACAGTAACAGAAGGTCTTTTATATCAGCTTTCTCAGTTTATAAGAACAATATTTAAAATATGTACTTATTTCTGGGGCTTTGTTCCCTCATTATGTTTGTCCTTGTCCAGATTTTCTGTATTCAGAGGTTGAGAGGAATGACCATGACCCTTTATTTAAAAGGGCACATGGCAGTGTGCTGCTTCCATAATTATACCCTCTGATCTTGGAATTAAACAAAAGTAAGTAGTAACGCATTAACTATATTAATACCAATGAGGACTATCACTAAAGGTATTACACATTAAAGTATGGTGTAAAAAGGGTGCAAATCCTCTACCATAGTCACCTCATACAACAAAGGGAAAAATGAAATAATCTATTACTATACAAACTCTACCCACCTAAAGGTGAATAACCTGGTTTGTCTAAGATGCAGATAACCTACCTGGCATTAAAATGTCCTCCTATTCTGAGTTCTCTGGAATGCCTGAGGTGTATGCTGAAGTCACCTATCCAAATTATTGTCATGTGAAAAATGCTAAAGGAGGTAAATTTAGAAAATGATGCCCTGCAGTTTTTCGAGACAGGTACATACAGATCATCAGGCTAAAAAGCAATCTGTGACAAGTTGCAGTCAATAATAAGAGACCTCACTTCTTTTATGAATAACATTTAACAAATTGATTAAATTCCTACAAAAACTGTAAACAATGCCATAACATGTGCCCTCCCAAGAAACAGACAAAAAAAGACAGTACAGCTTTCCAGTATGTAATCAGTGAGTGCCCACTCCACACTTTAGAGATATACTTGACATCCTGACATCAAAAATGGTGGGGAATTTCAGTATTGCTAACATTAACATGCTGTACATAAGGTAACCATTAGATATTTTCAGATTAATTATTATGACTCACAACATGGCAAGACTGAATGAGTGAAAATGTGGGCTTAAACCATGTCCAAGCATGCTGTTATTCAGAGAATTACCTCTTCTCCAAGGTATACCAGTCTCAGAGATGATAAGTTTGGGGGGACTGCCTCTTACTGGGGTTGCAGGATGGTTGTGTCACCCCAGCAAAAAAAAAAATACAACTTTAAATGAGAACAGTGATGCTCAATATTTGCTTTTCTTCTGTAATTTTGTATTCTTTAATAATTCCAGGGCTTGCACTAAGAAAAGCTTAGAATTATGATATGGAATACATAAGCACATTGCAATGGGTTTGATACTGTTGACATTTAAAGATGTGTGACAGACAGAGAAAGGTCATCTATTGCCATCTGGATGAAGTTAGATATCAGAATTTGAACAACAGGTAAACCATCTGATTTTTCTTGTAGACACTTTGATCCTCCCTTATATTAACTCTTATATTCAGAAGTAGGACAAGGGCTCAACAGTGTTACAATGGCCCTAAAAAGGATCAGGTACCTGGCATGTAAGGATGCTGATAAAAAATTGACTCTTGATTTTGGTACTCTTTGTACTAGCAAAACCTGGGTAGGAATTAAGAGTAGATTTGAATCCTGGGGAAACTGATGTATCTGCTGTGTTTCAAAACTTCAGAGCAGTAATGTCACCAGTGTGCCATGTTGTACAAGTTCCTGTAGCTTGTCGCCATTTTGGGTGAACTTTGAATTTGTCCATTCTCATTGGTTCTTAGGTTACTAATTAGAAATGTACCAATTAAACAATTTGAATCTGAGCTTCTGAAGCCTTACTGGTACACACAACTACTTGCTTCTCTTGTCCATAAGGGATAGCAGAACTAGGTCTGGGGTAAATTTGCAATATCCTGTCTATTTGACGCTAGTGAGGATACTGCTTCATTTTATAAAAAGCAAGGAGGTTTTATCAGAGTTGGAGATATTAGTTATGGTAACAAGTGTTGTTGATGTTGTGATATGGATTTAGGTGCAATAATCTTGCAGTTGCGCTACTGCCAATCTTATAGATATACAGTAGATACAGCAGGACTGGGTCATTTACAACATACATCCCTGTGTAGGAGTCTATACAGGTCACAGAAAAGAAACAGGGCTTTAACATGCTTTGAGCAATTTAGAAAGCTCATGATTGAGGTATTTATTTATTTATGGGGGGGGGGTTACAGTTTCTCAACTTGCATTAGGTGCTTGGACAAGTACAGGTTAAAGAGCATGGTGTATTCTTGTACTGATAAGGGATAAGTAGAGGGGGATGATAATATGTTTGGACTGAGGGAGGAACCCTATGATAGAAAAAGGCTTTCCTAATGACAATGTTTATGTGGTTCAGTGGACAGTTCATTATCCACAAAGGTGCCTAGATCTGTAATGACAAAGCCTATTTTAAGGAGACGTCATTTATGTGCTAAGTGCTTGAGAGTCTGTGTTTCACAAACTGTACAATTTTAAATCTTGTGTCAGTCACCTTTAGGCCATGATCCTGAATACATGAGTTTGTCTGAGTTAGGCACTCTTACAGAATGTGAGTGACATCAGAGAAGACGGTGATGGCTCCAAACTTGCAATCAGCTATGAACTTGGTCAGCCAAATGCCTTTGATTTCGGTTTTGACATCAGAGAAGTAAATGCCAAACAAAAGTGGTCCACTTCTAGCACAGTAGCTCTGGCAACAAGTCTCTTGGAGGATTGTATACAACCATTTCTAACAGAGATGAATCTATCAGTAAGCCAGTTGCAGTCCAATGCCAAAAACATTTTCTCATTCATGCCAGCATGAAGTATAGTGTCAAAGGCTTTAGCTAAATCAAGTTAGAGTTACTCCCATTTAGTGCTTCTGTATCTCTTCTGAAGAAGTCAGATAGGTTTAAAAGGCATAGCCTGTCTTTACAATGTCAAATTGGTTTGTGGATTGTAGATTTCCTATGCCCCTTTGATGAGGTATATGATGATATATTTCCTCACTAAATGATGCTGATGAGGCTGATAAGTCTATAGTTGTAAGGGTCAATGGACAGAGGCATACAGTAATGTCCAAACTAATTTACTCCCACACATAACCTCCAGAAACTTCCTAACAAACATACCCCCTCCTAATATAGAGACACAAATCGGGCGGATTGCACAACTAGGCTTATAAAGGCTGTGGTGGTCATTAGCCTAGTATATAATCATGAACCTATGAACTATGAACCTATGATGGAGCCTCTTTTATGGAGAGACACTACAACAGCTGTTCTTCTGGCCTCTGGTACATAGCCAGTGGACATGTAGCAGTTGACTAAGTTAAGTAGGAGGTTCATTACTGGTGTTTCATGTTGATCAGAGAACAGCTTTCTGCATTGTCTGGACCCACAGATCTGGTGGTTTTTTTTTTTTTTTTTTTGGTACTGGAGAGGGCCATGTGAATCTGTTATGAGATGATTTCTGGAGGGGAGAGAATGGATTAGGTAATGTCCCTTCAGAAATTTGGTGGTTGCAGGGGGGACCAATTGGAGCTGAATTTATTTTCTTGGATGTTAGCTGTGTCTTCAGAATTTAAATGGATGATGTCATTAGAGATAAGCTTGGTTTTATTTTTGAGGTTCTTTACAAAATTAAGGAATGCCTTGTGGTTGTCCTTTGCTGAAATAGCAATTTCTAGTTCATAATTAGCTTTTTGGATTTAATTTAAATCTTCAGTTCCTTATCAACCATTTCAGTAAGATTTTTATGAGCTCTCTCTCACTGTGTTGAACGTTCTTTTAATGGTTGAAAAAAACCTGAGAGGTTTGTCCCAGATTTGCATTGTGTTTGTGACAAACAGGTGCTGAAGCATCTGTGCAAGAGTTGAAATGGGAGCATACAATTTGAATATATATACATATATATATATATATATATATATATATATATATATATATATATATATATATATATTACATATACATATATACACACTACACACACACACACACACACACACACACACACATACACACACATATATATATATATATATATATATATATATATATATATATATATATATATATGGCAGTACTTGCTTATAGGGTTTCAAGGACGTCTCCTGAGACCCACAAAGGATAATGAATTGGTATATTATTTTCTAATAGGGTAGGTGTTACTCCAGTGGCAAGTTACAACAAGCAAAGGACAGAATTACCAAATTTCTGAGTTTTTCCTGTTGCTCAGTCCGGTAAGAACAAACTGACGAGAAAGAGTGATCTAAACACAGATATGGCATACAGTTTTACTTGCATCCAGGGATTATAATTGGAGGTAGGAATTGTGCTTTCCACCTTGCAACAGAAGCCCAAAAAATGAGTCTCATGTTTGTTAAGAATGCATATACTACAGAACACCTATGTATCTCCATTTATACAGACCAACACCAACTTTAGCTGATCCTGACCATCCAAGATTATAGCATCTTATAAACACTGGCACCTAGTAAAAAGTAAACTACTTGCCCCTGCACTGTGATAAATGTCAAGGGAATGGACTAGTATATTGAAGGCCCTGACTTACAACCTATTTGTCATGACTACCCATGGTGAGTTCTCTGCAAGAAATATACAAGCAAGGAATAGTTTGAAGATGAAGAGTGACTTTAACTTTCTTTTTGTTACCATGAAATCTATGGAATCTACAGAAAAGTAAGGGCATGACATTAATGGGAAAAATATGTACCTCTCTTTTCACCAGCCTGCACCTTTTAATTGTAGTACTTATCCTTACAAATGTAGCTCCCATCCCCAGATATGCAACAAGTAAGAGACCAGTTGGCATAATGGTTAAGGTCTTCACCTCCCATGCACAAGGTACAAGGTTTTATCCTGACCTCTGACTAATGCCTGTTTGGAGTTTGCACATTCTCACTGTGTCTCCATGGGGGTTCTCCCACATCAAAAAGCATGAAGAGTGTTTCCATCTCAAACTCCCCAATGAATGGAGCTGTGGGTAGCAGCGCAGTCTCTACATGGTGCCCTATAGGGGAAGATTTGTACAGACCAACCACTATGGGCATCTACTGTGGTGTGCAGTATCCTCAAGATAAGAGAACATGGATCACAAACTATGTGCCATGGCAGGGCTAGCCACTCAACAGTGTAAAATATGGCTCTAGCTGACCATGTTGACTAATATTGCCAAAATGGGCAGGGGTACGATGATAAGTGGTAAGTGGGACCTGGTCTACTCTGACCTACACCAGAACTCTTGCTAATGATGGGGAGATATATATATGTGCCCCTATTGGCCAGTATGTGCCATAAAGCAGGCCTGGGTCAATAAGCTACTGGCTGGTCAGTGTTTAGTTGCCCAGCCTGAGTTACCTGGGATAGCTCTGTTGAGTGAAAACTAGATCTAAAACCAACCAACCTGCCAAACATGAACTGAGAATTGCTACACTTAATGTAGGTTCACTGACAGGACGCAGCTTGGAAGTGGATAACATGATGATATGGAGGAGGCTGGATATCCTATGTATCCAAGAGACACAATGGAAAGGTAGTGCAGCAAAGCCACCTGGCTTGGTATCCAGACTCTATTACTCAGGAGGGGGACAGGCTAGAAATGGTGTAGGAATTACAGTGAGAGAAAGAGGCTTCAGAAGACAGTGAGGGATATCATCAGAATTAATGACAGACTCATGGCAATCAGACTCCAATGTAATGACAGGGCAGTATTCATAATCTCAGCCTATGCCCCACAGCAGGGTTGTGATAGTGAGGAAAAGAGTGCATTCAGACAGCAGTTGCAGGACCTACTAGATAAAGCAGGCTAACATGAATTGGTGTTGATAATGGGTGACTTGAATGCACATATTGAGACAGACAGAACAGGATATGAAGACTGCCTGGGTCCACATGGGTGGGGAAACAGGAATAAAGAAGGAGAAGCCACTGTAGACTTCTGTCTGGCAAATGGCTTGAAAGTAGCCAACACATGGTTAGTAAAGAGACAGTCACAAGATCACATACAAGAGTAGCCAACATGCATTTCAGGTAGACTTCCTCCTAGTTAGGAAAAGGCACTTGGGTAGACTCCATGACTGCAAAGTCATTCCCAGTGAAACAGTTGACCCACAGCATAAACCACTAGTTGCCACAATCAGCTGCAAGCTGTGGTCAGAGAAGGCTCTAAGGTCAACAGAGACCAGGCTGAAGACCGGGAAGTTGACTGGAGAGAAAGTACAACATTTCAAGGAATTACTCATGGCTCTAGCACCCCAAGAAGAGGAGGAAATAAGTGCAGTTGAACAAGAATGACAGCGTCTACAAACAGCATGTGTTAGAGCTACAGAAAAGATATGTGGCCGAGCCAGGTATGGAAATAAGGTGCATAAGGAAAGCTGGTGGTGGAATGCAGAAGTCCAGAAAGTCATCAAAAGAAAGAAGGAGTGCAGGATTAAGTGGGAGATAGAAAAAAACCTAAACAGGCTAGGAAAGACTACTGGTTGGCTAACAAAGAAGCTAAGAAAGAAGTTGCGATAGCAAAGAATAGGGCATCCGAGGCACTGTACCAACTTCTGGAAAGTGACTCAGCAAGTGGCACAAAGTAACAATATCAGGTTGCAAGGCAAAGACAGAAAGATAAAGAAGATAGCCAGACACCCTTCATAAGGGGTGCCAGCAACAACCTGCTCACCAGTCCACAGGACATCAAAGGCAAATGAAAGGAGTATTTTCAGCAGTTTCTGAATGAAGAAAACCGCACAGAAGCTGTACTGCCCCAGAAACAGCCTACAATGAGAGAAGAGAAGCCCACCTTAGAATAAGTAAAAGCAATGCTAAGGAAAATGAAGTCAAGCAAAGCAGTAGGCTCAGATGAGGTCACAGTAGATGATAAAGATGCTGGGTGAGATAGGGGAGAAATGGCTCCTAAGGGTACTGATAGCAGTGTGAAGAGAAAGGCATATGCCTGATGAGTTGAGAATAAGCATACTCATGCCAGCGTACAAAAACAAATGGGACATCCATCACTGTGGGCAGTGCCGAGGCATCAAAAACCTATCACATTGCATGAAAGTTCTGGAGACAGTGATTGATAAACAGATATGCAGAGTAGTAAAATGTAAGATGGGAGATGAGCAGTTCGAATTTAGGTCAGGATGCAGCACAATTGACCCAGTGTTTGCAGTGAGACAGATACTTGAGAAGAAGCTAGAAGTGAGGAGAGAGTCCAACTGGGCATAACTAGACTTGGAGAAAGCATATGACAAGGTCCCAAGAAAGCTGATCTGGGCAGTACTGCGGTGGTTTGAAGTCCCAGAAACATTGGTAGAATTAGTACAGGCTATGTACAAGGACCCAATGACTCAAGTACGATCCGTGTTCAGCCTCATAGAGGGGTTCCCAGTGGGTGTACACCAGGGTTCAGCTCTGAGCCCACTGCTGTTCATACTGGTGATGGACTACATTAGCAAACAAGTCAGAGGGAGCATATCAACAAAGTTGCTGTATGCAGATAATGTGGCATTACAGGCAGACTCTGAGCTAGAACTTCAGTAAAGGATAGGAGAATGGCATCCAAAACTGAGGGCACATGGGATGAAACTGAGTACAGCAAAGATAGCTGTAATGGCAGCAAATGGGGAAATCAGAAGAAGCTGAGAATAGAGATAGAAGGGAAGATAGTCGAACAGGTAAACAGCTTCAAGTATCTGGGAGGGGTGGTTGAGGAGAAGAGAAGTCTGAATGAAGAGGTCAAAGCTCGAATCAGAGGGGCTGCAGCCAACTAGCATAGAGTGCCTGGTATAGTCTATGACAGAGGAATGCCAAAGAAACTGAAAAGTAAGGTGTACAAGACAGTGGTGCAGCCAGTACTACTGTATGGTACAGAAACCTGGGCAGTAAAGGCAAAGCAGATGAAGAAGCTAGAGGTTATGGAAATGAAGTGCCTGAGAAGGGAAGTAGGATGCACACTATGGGGCAGACAAAGAAATGAGGACATAAGAGCAGAAGCCAAGGTAGCTCCAATTGCAGAAAAGATCAAAGAGAATAGGTTACGGTGGTTTGGACACATGTAGAAAAGCAGATGACAATCTGGTGAGGAAGATTTGGGACAGACAGGAAGAAGGTAAGAGGACACAAGGACATCCAGCAAAGAGGTGGATGGATTGTGTGAAAGAAGAACTGTGACATTCAGGCATGAGTGTTGAAGAAGGCAGGAGTGTGGCACTGAAACGAGAGAGTTGGTGAAATTGACATGATATCCCAAACCCATGTAGAAAAAACAGTGGGAAAAAGGGGGCTGATGATGATGATGATGATGATGAATATCAAAACTGTGGGGTTTGCCTAATTGTGTTGTATAATTCTAAGGGAATGACCACAGTGTCAGTTATGTAATGACATACATTAACTATGTGGTGAAACTAACAGAAGTACCTCATTAAGAAATGTTAAATTCTTATAAGGAACAGTTGGTGTTCCTTTGCAATTTTGCACACATTTTTCTACCTAACCCACACCTGAATTTGAGTGTGTCGCCATAATTGCATTTCTGAGATGGTTTTAGACCATTATATACTTTCTGTCTATCACTGAAGAGAGATGAAATGGGTCAATGAAGCAGAGAAGATCATTCTTGGCCAGATGTGGTGCATGTCCTGACTCGCTATCTGGCCAGATGCAGTGCATGTCCTGTCTCACTAGATAACTTGTCACATCAGTAGAGACAATAACCTTAGAAGAGCCACATCCATGTCTAAAATATAAGTTCAGACAGAATCAGTCAATATGTAGACATATTGAAAGTATACATCTGTAAGTTATGGAGCTGTGCAGCTCTGTCACTGACACTATAAGATTGTGTGTTAGCTTAGTGACATGAGCAGGCCAATACCAAAGTAGGCAGTCAGTGGATGGGACTAGAGTGCACAATGTCATACAAAAAGGTGAGTGTCTGGGCAAGAAGCAGTGTTTCTATGGTGTCATATGTCACTTGAGCCTCAGCTGACCACAGGTGTACATTTATAGAGCAGTGCATTCACTTGGCCACCCTACTTAATGTCCAGTCCAGCACACACCACTCAAAAGTAAAGTACTGATACAACCAGAACCGGCAGATAAAAAATATTATTTTCTCTTCATGTGAAGAACACATTTGCACTGTCAGAGCAGAATTCATTGTCTAGAGAAGGAATGGTTTTCAGCATCACAGCTAGCTCAATGGCTGGTGTAAGCATGTCTTCAGTTTTCGGCATAGACAGCCTATAGACAAAAGCCCTTAGTAGTATGAAAATGGACAAATGTGTAATCTACGTAGCCTGCAAGTCATGCCGGAGATGGCAGACACTTGAATTTGTGATCATACATTCAAGGAATAGTAATCATGTGATGTTACTTTTGCAAGTACCACAGTGCATCCTAGTGCTTGCTGTACTTGAGGAAAAGAGTGGACAAAGCTTGCACAGGAAGACTGCAGCTAGTAGTTGATGTTCCAAGTTCTGTTAATATGGTAGCAAAGTCGGGAACTATTTAGCAAATACCAAACAGGGCATCTGTGTGAGAAGTCTGGTCTTCTGTCTGGACAATATGTGGTCACTTAGATGGAAAATAGCAACAAGGAACATAATGGCTTAGGGGACAGCAGATCTGTATATACTAGGCAGGTGGGACGGACAAGTGAATGCATTGTTTTGTCTTGTCTATTCACCTGGAATTGCTGATTATGTCTGATTTTATCTGATTTATACACACACGCACACACACACACACACATACATATATATATATATATATATATATATATATATATATATATATATACATATATATATATATATATATATATATATATATATATATATATATTTATATATATATATGTGTGTGTGTGTGGGGTGGGGATT
>NC_056741.1:997553009-997598009 GCF_019279795.1 Protopterus annectens
ATATATTTACACTGACTACATGCACCACAACTCGTAGTGCCCTTCCTACTGTTTCCTGTGTAGGCCTTTTTCTTAGTCTCTATCATTCTTTTTAAATTCAAACCTGTTTTATATACTATAGAGGGTTTCGTACCTAGTATGTTTCCAATAGGTACATTACTAGTAATTATGTCCCAATGTTTCTTCAAAATTTCTGTCATAATGTTGGTATAGGGGTTAAACCTGATGATGCATACTCTATTATCTCGGTCTATTTGGACTTTAGTATTCACCATACTGCCTGTACCCAGTAGTGGTACATATATACTACCCCATTCTTTCTTAACATAAGACGTAATGTTGGTCAACATGTGTTTAGGGTAACCTCTATCTAAAAATAACTTGAAAAGAGTATCTAATTCACTTTGCATAATCTCCTTAGTCGATGACATTCTGGCTATCCTTATGCATTGGCCTTTAACTACATTACGAAAGATGTGGCCAGGATGACAACTGCTATAATGTATGTAGTCATTTGAAAACGTGGGTTTTCTGTATATTCTAGACTCAAACCCTTGTCCTGTAGTACTAATCCAAGTGTCCAGATATGCTATTCCCACTTTGTCATACTGGTAGGTAAATTTGAGGAATTCCGTGGTATTATTAAGGTACTCTAAGAACTCTTGTATCTTCTCTTCTGGGCCTTTCCATAAAATAAACATGTCGTCCAGGAACCTAGTGTATAATCCGATGTATTGGTAATATACACTTGGGAAGATGAACTTGTTCTCCCACTCGAGCATAACCAATTTTGCAAAATGGGGGCACAAGAAGCCCCCATTGCAACACCACGAATTTGTTTAAAGTGTTGACCCGAGTGGAAGATGTAGTTGTGGTCTAGGACCAGCCCCATCATATCCATGATGAGATTGATCCTGTCCCAACTACAACCTGAATACTTGGTCATGCTATTGCTAAAATATTCAAGACCAATATCTGCCGGTATACTGGAAAATAAATCTTTCACATCAACTGTGAGGAAAATCAAATTCTCCTGCCAAACTTCATCCGTTAGTTTGCTCAAAAAATCCCATGAATCTTTTACTATGTGGTTAACTTTAGTATATATATGTTTCATCCAGTGGTCAATGGCTACCCCTAACTTGAATGTTTTCGATTTGGAGCCAGATATTATAGGTCTAAAAGGTGGATGTTCCAGATTTTTATGTAATTTAGGTATTCCTATAATTTTAGATAATAATGGAAAATCATTTTTGAAAAATTCATATACTTCATTGGTTATTCTTCTATCTAATAAATACTCCTCTACAGCTAAATCGATCCTTCTATATCCTGTATTTATTTGGTTCAACGACACTTGTTCGTAGTTACCAGATTCATTTAGGATCTTCTGTATTTCCCTTAGATATTCTTTATTTTCAAAAATCACAATCCCACCACCTTTATCTGGCTTCATTATTCTTATCTCATCATTCATAATGAGATTCTCTAAACATTTCCTTTCTTCAGTTAGTAAATTGTCCTTATTAGCTGTGGAATCTAACTTGTTATTCTTTATATTCCTGTGTAAAATGTGTAAATCTTTACAAACCATTTTCTCGTATAAACCTATCTGTCGGTTAGATACAGGAATGTACGTGCTTTTCTTAGTTAACTTGTTACAGTTAGTGTTTCCTTTTCCCTTATTCTGGCCTTGATTGAACTGTATAGCAAGATTTAGTCTTCTACAGAATAACTTAACCTCTTTTATGGCATCAAAAATATCAAATTTTACTGTGGGTATGAATTTCATCCCCTTGCTAAACAATGTAGTAATTTCCGTAGTAACCTGGACTTGTGTATAGTTATATACTTTAAACCCTTCAAAGCAATGTATGTTCGGATGCCTTACTGGATTTTCCTCAGGTATACTAACACTGGTACAAAAAGTAGATGCCTTCTCATTAATTCTGTTATCTACAGGGGTAGGGGTGCATGCTTCTGTACACTTTTTCCACCACCTTCTCCGTCAATCATTCCATCTGTTTTCTCTATTGATTGTATCCCCTTTGCCATCTTTTTGGTGCCGGGTAAAATCGCCCCCCTTGAAAATTTTCTTCTTCGTTCAACCTATACTTTCTTCTTCTTCCTTTTGTTTCAACTACTTCAAATACCCCTTCCCTTTCATCTGTATATTTAGGCCAGATGTACGCTCTTCCTATCCTATACATTTCCATATCTCGCTCTATTTTATTCATTTTTCTATTGTAAACATTGTGCACTTTACTTTTTGCATTAGTAAACTGTTTAGAATATAAATCATACCATTCAACAAAATCCACATCTTTTATAATAGATTCATTTAAACATTCTACTTCCTGTAGAAGGGCATTAATTTTTTCTTCATTACATTTCAAAAGTGCTTTCATATACGAAAAACCAAAATCATCGAACATTTTGTTAAACAATTGCTCAATTTTTGAAGAATATTTTAAACCCAGTGGTAGTTTGAAAAACCTCAAACCTCAAACCTTTTGGTACCACCTGTAATTGAATACATTTTTCAAGATATGCATTATCCACTTTTACACTTTTAAGTTGTATTAGTTTTTTACCCAATAAATAAATTCTGGATTTCACATCATTAGTAACATTTTCCTCACATTCATATACTTTTTGCCTGTATTCACTTGTATTTCTCCCCCCAAAATTATCTTCATCAGCTAAAAATTCATTTAATACTTTAGATACATTTAACACACGTTCCCGATAATCCCTTTTCTGAATGCCTTTCGGTTTAGGACTAGATATCTTATCTAAGTTTACAGTACCTTTGTTTTTGCTATTTGCCTTCTTGGCAATAGCTGAATATGTCCGTACTGGAGCACGCTGCTCTTAGAGTAGACACATTATAGAAAAGGGAAGTGAACATAGTTTTAAATTTGCTATTATAGACCAGGTAGAGGTAAATGACAGAGGAGGAAATTGGAAAATATATTTAGCTTGGTTAGAAAGCAAGTGGCAGATATGTTTAGATGCCACATCCCCCCCGGGTATAAATGATTATATAAGTATCAAGCCTTTTTTGGCGTTAGAGTAAGGAAATTTCATCAGCTGAGTACATTATATATACATCATTTTATACATTAACACAATATATATTTTTACTTATTTATATATATTTATTATTATGAACTTATAAATTTAAAATTTTAGCATAGGGTAGATAGTAAAAGGGACCCAATAATGAAATGTATCATGCACTGTATAAAAGCACTTTAGTACTAGTATATAGTACATTTTATGACCGTGGTTAATATACATATTTTTGTGACTTTTTTATTGTATTTTAATTCACAACAAATGTCAATTAGTGATTTTGTTTTTAACTAACAATTTTGTTTTTAACCAATTATGTAATTAACTTTTTGGCCAAAATTTGTGTATATAAAGGAAGTGACATGTTAAGGTAAATGGTTCTGAAGAAATCTGGTAAATGCAGATGAAAGCGCTCAACCATTCTTACTAGATGTACTTTGTGGTGCTGGCAGTTATCGAATAAAGTTGTGTGACAAAAGCAACAGGCGAGTTTGCTTCTGATTCACGGCTCGAGTCCAGGGGATCTACGCTTGCTATCTTAAGAGTTATTGTTTGTTTTGTTCTACTTTGGTTACTAGTTGCGAAATGGCAGAGGTGGATTGTCTTGGGACTCCATTGAGTCGTGAAGAGTACTCTACACTACGGTCGGAAGTAACGTCATTACAAGGAGACGTCAACAGGCTCCTTGAACTTGTGCAGAAGCTCACCGAAGCTGTAACAGCTGGTGTGGAACCAGCAAAAACTATTCAAAGTATTCAAGCCAACGCGGAGACATCGCAAGTGGAAGCGGTGTTGGTGGAAGTTACCAGCGAAGCTAGTGATATCCCTAATGGACAAGGTGAAGGGACTAAAATACACGATTTGGATATAGGAGATGAAAACAGGGACATATCAATTGAAGCTGATTTTACGTTTGATTTCAGCTTATTTCACACGAACAGTGAGAATATGAGAATGGGGGCACGCCCTGAAGAGCAGCGTGCTCCAGTACGGACATATTCAGCTATTGCCAAGAAGGCAAATAGCAAAAACAAAGGTACTGTAAACTTAGATAAGATATCTAGTCCTAAACCGAAAGGCATTCAGAAAAGGGATTATCGGGAACGTGTGTTAAATGTATCTAAAGTATTAAATGAATTTTTAGCTGATGAAGATAATTTTGGGGGGAGAAATACAAGTGAATACAGGCAAAAAGTATATGAATGTGAGGAAAATGTTACTAATGATGTGAAATCCAGAATTTATTTATTGGGTAAAAAACTAATACAACTTAAAAGTGTAAAAGTGGATAATGCATATCTTGAAAAATGTATTCAATTACAGGTGGTACCAAAAGGTTTGAGGTTTTTCAAACTACCACTGGGTTTAAAATATTCTTCAAAAATTGAGCAATTGTTTAACAAAATGTTCGATGATTTTGGTTTTTCGTATATGAAAGCACTTTTGAAATGTAATGAAGAAAAAATTAATGCCCTTCTACAGGAAGTAAAATGTTTAAATGAATCTATTATAAAAGATGTGGATTTTGTTGAATGGTATGATTTATATTCTAAACAGTTTACTAATGCAAAAAGTAAAGTGCACAATGTTTACAATAGAAAAATGAATAAAATAGAGCGAGATATGGAAATGTATAGGATAGGAAGAGCGTACATCTGGCCTAAATATACAGATGAAAGGGAAGGGGTATTTGAAGTAGTTGAAACAAAAGGAAGAAGAAGAAAGTATAGGTTAAACGAAGAAGAAAATTTTCAAGGGGGGCGATTTTACCCAGCACCAAAAAGATGGCAAAGGGGATACAATCAATAGAGAAAACAGATGGAATGATTGACGGAGAAGGTGGTGGAAAAAGTGTACAGAAGCATGCACCCCCTACCCCTGTAGATAACAGAATTAATGAGAAGGCATCTACTTTTTGTACCAGTGTTAGTATACCTGAGGAAAATCCAGTAAGGCATCCGAACATACATTGCTTTGAAGGGTTTAAAGTATATAACTATACACAAGTCCAGGTTACTACGGAAATTACTACATTGTTTAGCAAGGGGATGAAATTCATACCCACAGTAAAATTTGATATTTTTGATGCCATAAAAGAGGTTAAGTTATTCTGTAGAAGACTAAATCTTGCTATACAGTTCAATCAAGGCCAGAATAAGAGAAAAGGAAACACTAACTGTAACAAGTTAACTAAGAAAAGCACGTACATTCCTGTATCTAACGCACAGATAGGTTTATACGAGAAAATGGTTTGTAAAGATTTACACATTTTACACAGGAATATAAAGAATAACAAGTTAGATTCCACAGCTAATAAGGACAATTTACTAACTGAAGAAAGGAAATGTTTAGAGAATCTCATTATGAATGATGAGATAAGAATAATGAAGCCAGATAAAGGTGGTGGGATTGTGATTTTTGAAAATAAAGAATATCTAAGGGAAATACAGAAGATCCTAAATGAATCTGGTAACTACGAACAAGTGTCGTTGAACCAAATAAATACAGGATATAGAAGGATCGATTTAGCTGTAGAGGAGTATTTATTAGATAGAAGAATAACCAATGAAGTATATGAATTTTTCAAAATGATTTTCCATTATTATCTAAAATTATAGGAATACCTAAATTACATAAAAATCTGGAACATCCACCTTTTAGACCTATAATATCTGGCTCCAAATCGAAAACATTCAAGTTAGGGGTAGCCATTGACCACTGGATGAAACATATATATACTAAAGTTAACCACATAGTAAAAGATTCATGGGATTTTTTGAGCAAACTAACGGATGAAGTTTGGCAGGAGAATTTGATTTTCCTCACAGTTGATGTGAAAGATTTATTTTCCAGTATACCGGCAGATATTGGTCTTGAATATTTTTGTAATAGCATGACCAAGTATTCAGGTTGTAGTTGGGACAGGATCAATCTCATCATGGATATGATGGGGCTGGTCCTAGACCACAACTACATCTTCCACTGGTCAACACTTTAAACAAATTCGTGGTGTTGCAATGGGGGCTTCTTGTGCCCCCATTTTTGCAAATTTGGTTATGCTCGAGTGGGAGAACAAGTTCATCTTCCCAAGTGTATATTACCAATACATCGGATTATACACTAGGTTCCTGGACGACATGTTTATTTTATGGAAAGGCCCAGAAGAGAAGATACAAGAGTTCTTAGAGTACCTTAATAATACCACGGAATTCCTCAAATTTACCTACCAGTATGACAAAGTGGGAATAGCATATCTGGACACTTGGATTAGTACTACAGGACAAGGGTTTGAGTCTAGAATATACAGAAAACCCACGTTTTCAAATGACTACATACATTATAGCAGTTGTCATCCTGGCCACATCTTCGTAATGTAGTTAAAGGCCAATGCATAAGGATAGCCAGAATGTCATCGACTAAGGAGATTATGCAAAGTGAATTAGATACTCTTTTCAAGTTATTTTTAGATAGAGGTTACCCTAAACACATGTTGACCAACATTACGTCTTATGTTAAGAAAGAATGGGGTAGTATATATGTACCACTACTGGGTACAGGCAGTATGGTGAATACTAAAGTCCAAATAGACCGAGATAATAGAGTATGCATCATCAGGTTTAACCCCTATACCAACATTATGACAGAAATTTTGAAGAAACATTGGGACATAATTACTAGTAATGTACCTATTGGAAACATACTAGGTACGAAACCCTCTATAGTATATAAAACAGGTTTGAATTTAAAAGAATAATAGAGACTAAGAAAAAGGCCTACACAGGAAACAGTAGGAAGGGCACTACGAGTTGTGGTGCATGTAGTCAGTGTAAATATATTAACACAAAATGTAGGATGAGACTTAAGAATATTGTGAAATCTGTAGTATATCCTAAGAAGGGTAATTGTAATACACAGCGTATTGTGTATATTGCTGAGTGTGAGAAATGCGACGTATACTATATAGGAAAGACTGAGAGGAAATTCAAAACTCGTATATACGAGCACCTGTATAGTATTAGGAAAGGAGATACTAAGAACGCTCTAAGTAGACACATTATAGAAAAGGGAAGTGAACATAGTTTTAAATTTGCTATTATAGACCAGGTAGAGGTAAATGACAGAGGAGGAAATTGGAAAATATATTTAGCTTGGTTAGAAAGCAAGTGGCAGATATGTTTAGATGCCACATCCCCCCCGGGTATAAATGATTATATAAGTATCAAGCCTTTTTTGGCGTTAGAGTAAGGAAATTTCATCAGCCGAGTACATTATATATACATCATATATATTTTATACATTAACACAATATATATTTTTACTTATTTATATATATTTATTATTATGAACTTATAAATTTAAAATTTTAGCATAGGGTAGATAGTAAAAGGGACCCAATAATGAAATGTATCATGCACTGTATAAAAGCACTTTAGTACTAGTATATAGTACATTTTATGACAGTGGTTAATATACATATTTTTGTGACTTTTTTATTGTATTTTAATTCACAACAAATGTCAATTAGTGATTTTGTTTTTAACTAACAATTTTGTTTTAACCAATTATGTAATTAACTTTTGGCCAAAATTTGTGTATATAAAGGAAGTGACATGTTAAGGTAAATGGTTCTGAAGAAATCTGGTAAATGCAGATGAAAGCGCTCAACCATTCTTACTAGATGTACTTTGTGGTGCTGGCAGTTATCGAATAAAGTTGTGTGACAAAAAGCAACAGGCGAGTTTGCTTCTGATTCACGGCTCGAGTCCAGGGGATCTACGCTTGCTATCTTAAGAGTTATTGTTTGCATTGTTATGTATTAGCAAATGAAAATTAGCTGTATTCTTAATGGAATGCTAACCTTGCTGTCCCTCTTCCTTATACCTTAAATTTATAAGTAGCAAGGGCATGGGAAAATATGAGTGACATTAGGGGCATATGGGAATGAAACCCTCTGCAAAAATGCTTTAGAAGTATAACAGCAACTTCTTATAAGGCCTGCATTTTAATTTTCCATGTATTGGGACTTGCAGCATCAGGTTTTGTACTACCATTTGGTAACCATATATATATATATATATATATATATATATATATATATATATATATATATATATATGTGTGTGTGTATATATATATATATATATATATATAGAGAGAGAGAGAGAGAGAGAGACCATATTTACTTACGTTTATTGAATATCACTAATATTGATGTGAATAACGTTGACACCAAATGACCAAATGATCAACATTACGCATGTCAACAAGCCAACATCAATCCAGGCACATGCAAAAACCTTAAAACAAAATTTAAAAAAAAAAAAAAAAATTGTTTTTTCAGGGGGGCACCCCACATCTCCTGCTAATTATATATTCTAACTTATAAAATGTCACTTATTCTAACTTCGAGATCACACAATTTTCAGGTAAAGGGCAAATTCCACAACCATGGGAATTGTCGGATCTGTTGCTTTTTTCAACAGGTGTTAGTCATCTATTTAGTCAACCAAATGATGTCGACTAACTAGATGTCAGCAAAAGTGTTGCTAGGCAAACGTAGGGCAGAAAGAGAGAGAAATATACACGTGTGTGTGTGTGTGTGTGTGTGTGTGTATGTGTGTGTGTGTGTGTGTGTGTGTGTGTGTGTGTGTGTGTGTGTGTGTGTGTGTGTGTGTGTGTGTGTGTGTGTGTGTGTGTGACAGAGTTCTGATGAAGCCTGTGATGTGTACAGGTGAAAGCGCTTAACTTTTCATGTTGTTCGTGTTCGTTTTTATGTTGGATTAAAGTGTGGTTTTCACTTCACGACTGCTGCTTTTATTTGATGGTACCTTGGATACATTGTTTGGAAGGAGTTACAAGTTGCCGGTTCCCAAGATTTGCATAGCAGTGGCGTAAGCTTCTTTCTTTTCTTTTGTTACTTGTTGTGGTGAACGCCGGTTTGGATACAGTGCCCTAAGCAAGTACCCAAATAATGGTTCAAATTATGGAAATATCCCATTAAACATTGCATTTGTTACCACATATAAAACAGGGCATTGGTTAGAAGATGGTCAAGTATCTCCTTCTTGGCCCTTGATGTTATATAAGTCTGTCTTTTTTGTCACATGAAGCTATTCATACAGCCTCTATGCCTGGAGTTGGTAAGCAGATGTTACTGTCTACTTGAACTGTAGTATTATCCACAACGTTGCAACCATCCAGGACATAAAGTTAGTTAACTGATCCTTTAAGATCTCCTTGGATATTTCTTTGATTTTTTTATTTAATTTTATTTACTGAGGTGGAGCACTAATCAAGTTTAACCATTTGCAGGCCCAGCCAAGGTTACATACATAGCTACAACTGTAAAGTAAGATTAAAGATACAACTTAACTATACAGTATAATGACATAACATGACATAACCTAACATAACATAACCTAACATAACATAACGTAACATAATATAACGTAACATACAGTATAATGACATAACATAACAGAAAACCACAGTATCTCAAAAGCGAACTTCTCACTTCTCAAAACCGAAGTGGAATCCTTCAAGGCCCCAGGGCCAGTGGAAACTACGGCCCAAACTGCAGAATCCTATATAAACGCATTCTACGGACATCTCCAGGAATGCATGGATCATGCTATTCCAAACAAAACCAAGACCCAATCATCCAAAGGCAGGCGTCCAGTCTGGTGGACCCCTGCCATAAATAAACTGTACAACAGAAGGAGGAAGCTACTACATGATAGAGCAAAATCCCTAATAGGGAAGGCATCTCTGATCAGTACTAGCAAAAAATTACGATCCCTCATAAAATCCTCCAAGGCCAGCTTCGAGAGAAAAATTGCACAGGACACCAAAGACAATCATAAGGCTTTTTTCAGTTATGTTAGGAACCTGGGATGCAACTCCCAGACTTGTTCTGAGTTGATTCTAAACGACAATAAATACACTGAACCCACAGGCATCGCCAATATCCTGGCAGGCAGGTTCAGTGCAAACTTTTCCACCCCATCCCCCCCAAAAGAGCAAGTATCTATCCCGGCAGAGGGCTGCCTCCCAAACATCTCTGATGCTCAGGTGAAGGCTGCCCTCTCCAAAGCAAAAAACACTGCTTCCATGGGACCAGATGGCATCCCAGGTTGTGTCCTACATGAACTCCAAGAGGAACTAATCCCTCAAATAAAACAGCTATACAATCTCAGCCTCACTACAGGATATGTGCCAACAGAATGGCGTACAGCAACAGTGGTCTCACTCCACAAAGGTGAAGCCTCTACGGACCCTGGAAACTATCACCCCATAAGCCTGACTAGCTTAGTCTGCAAGGCTATGGAGAGGATCATCATGGAGCTCATAAACAAAGACATTGGGGACCTACAGACACTAGATCCTACCCAGTTCGGCTTTGTCAAGGGCAGATCCTGCCTTTTGAACCTGGTTGACTTCTTCGAAACAGTCACCAAAGCCATAGATGAAGGGAAGGTAGTCCACTCAGCCTATCTGGACCTTGCAAAGGCATTTGATACAATACCCCACTCGGGCATCATAGATAAGCTATCCAGCTTAAATATAAACCCCTATGTCACAAGATGGGTCGCAAACTGGCTCAAAGACAGAACCCACAGAGTGAGAGTTGCTGGAGCCATGTCAGACTCGAAACCGGTCACAAGTGGCGTCCCACAGGGTTCTGTCCTGGCACCACTCTTGTTCGGTATATACTTTTCCGAGGTACAGGCAAACGTGGAAGGACTATGGCTCACCAAGTTTGCAGGTGACTGCAAACTGGACGCCATAATCGACTCTCCAGCTGACACAAACATCCTTCAAAAAGGTCTCACAGAGACAGATAACTGGTGCCAATGCCATGGTTTAAAGCTAAATGCCAAAAAATGTATAGTCATACCCTTTGGCAAAAACAATGTGCCCACAAATTACCACATAGGCGGAAACCCATTAAGTACAGAGAAAGTTATTAGGGACCTGGGAACCCAAGTTGATAGCAATCTCTCCTTTGAAAACCACATTGCCAAAGTGGTTAGAAAGACCTTCTACATAGCTCACCTCATCACAAAGGGTTTCACATCTAGATCAAGAGAGGTAATCGTGCCCCTTTATTCATCCCTCATCAGGCCCATCATAGAATACAATGCCCCTTTTGGGATGTACCTTACCTGACACCTGCAGCAATTAGAGAGACCCCAAAAGTATCTCACCAAGAGGATCAAGGGTCTCAATCAGATGCCATATGCTGCTCGGTTAAAAAAACTCCAGCTCTACTCAGTTGCATACCGCCTACTTCGAGGTGATCTATGCCTGACATACAAAGCTATGTCAAATCCAGAATTAATGGACATGCTCCACTTCAGTAAATCTAAATCCCTTAGAGCCACATGCTCAAGGGACTTGAACCTCAGCACAGAAATAAATAGAACTTGCTGGAGGGACAGGTTCATAACCCAGAGGCTCCCTTCACTCTGGAATAGAATTCCAGTTCATGTGAGGCAGAGCACCTCACTGAATCTCTTCAAGAAGAATCTTGATAGGTGGATGGGGGATCATAGGCTTGTTCCAGGGATTACTCCCGTGTCACTATTAGACAGAGGCACAGTAAACTAAACCTTAAAAAAGGGCACAGTATACTCAAATCAAGGGGTGGCGTAAGCCATACAGAATCGGGCTAGGCTTATAATTGCCCCAGGGCAGATAGCCTAGTATGAACCTATGAACCTATGAACATAACATGGCATAACATGACATAACATGACATGACATAACATGACATAATATAACATAACATAGCATAACATAGCATAACATGACATGACATAACATGACATGACATATAACACAATATGACACAACATAACATGACATAACATGACATGACATGACATTACATAACATAACATGACATGACATGATATGGGAGTGGTAAGCATTAGGTAACCTGTCTACCACATAAGGAGTGGTTCTGGCCCAGAATTTGTAGTTATTGGCCATTTGGGCAATCTTCCATCTCTCTCAACTTTCTTATTTGAAAGCCTGCATTTGCACTTGTTTCTGTCCTGTAACTCGTCTAGTGCAGATACTGATTCTTAGTTTTAGCACTTAAATTTGCTTATTCATGCTCAGCACTTGTTCAGAACTTGTAAGCACTAAATAAGTTACTAATTACTATAGCATTCAATCTTCCTCATTACCTAGAGGAAAACAGTTTTTGTACTTACTTTTCTCACTGGCATTGAGAAAAACAGCTCTTGTACTCACTTTCCTCACTTATCTAGAGGAAAATAGTTTTTTATTCAGGCATGTCCAAGGGTCAGCTCCCATTGTTCTCCCCTGTCAATCTGATGAATTTGGGCATCTTGAGGCAATGTAGAAATTGCCTCATGTACACAGACAACCCTCTCCTCCTACCACCCAACACTACAACCTGTGAGAGAAGCACTTATCTAGTCAAACTGGAGGTAAAACTCTGTCCAGTCAAGACTGAATCTGACAGTCATGAGGTGAAGGTAAACATTTGCACCACACCACACTCATCACATAGTCTCACTACGTCTACACCACCAAAATCCACACATAGAAACTCAAAAACATTCGCGGAGGCTCCCAATAATAATCTGCCTAAGCAACAGAGACCTCCAAAGCAGAAACACAAGCAGCCTCCATCCCCAACACAACCCAAATGACACATAGACCACAGACTCAGTGTGCCACTCAAACACAGCCAATAAGGCAAAACAACATATCCAACACACTAGTCATAGGTGACTTTATAGTCAGGCACACTGATGTCCCACTCACCAGGCTAAACAAGGAGAAGGTTACTGTTAGCTGCCTGTCAGGTGCCAGGATCCGCCACATAACTCACGCACTCAGGTCACTCCACAACAGATACAAATATGACTCTGTCATTGTCCATGTTGGTGTGAATGACCTGAGACGTACCTCCCTTGACTGCATGAAAAGAGACATGGAAGAGCTCTCCGATCTTGTAGCCCAGGCAGGTATGACCCTAGCCCTGAGTAGCATTCTGCCATCGCCCAGAATGATACCGCAGTACAAGGACAAAATGATTGACTTCAACAATTGGCTAAGCTTCTGGTGTCATTCTAAGGGGATCCAGTATCTGTCTGCTTGGGATGACATGGTCAACAGACCACGATGCTTTGCCACAGATGGCCTGCACCTGTCGCCCCAGGGATTCCGGATACTGGCTAAGGCTCTTGCTGCCCCTATAGTGCCTTTTTTAGGCAGGGTTCAAGTAACAAATTCACCACCATAACAGGAACAAGCAAGCAAAAACTGAGGGCAATGCTACTCAATGCTAGAAGTCTAAATTTCAAAATGCACCCACTCGAGGCACTCCTTAAAATGGAGAACATCGATATCTGTGCAGTGACTGAGACCTGGTTCAAGGCTCCAGAGAGCACCCCTGCACTACCAGGCTATAACTCATACCACACATTTCGGCCATGAAACCTGGACCGAAACACCAAAGGTGGGGGTGTGTCCATATTCATTAAGGATATCCACACCTCCCAGCTAGTTGCTCAGCATAATGCATCAGAGGTTATCCAAGTGCAACTAACTCTTGGCAAAACTGCAATCCAAATTGTAGCTTGCTACAGATCCCCCACCATGCCCCAGGATTCCCACTCCTCTTTTCTTGATGTACTGGAAAATATTAGGGTTCAACCAAACACGCTAATAATGGGCGACTTCAACTACCCCACCATTAACTGGGAAAACTACTCATGTACCAACTCCTTAGCGCAACGGTTTCTGGAATTCATAAACTCCAGTGCCCTAGATCAACTTATCCACACCCCCACCAGGGGCAACAATATCCTAGACCTAGTCATTACCAACATGAGTGACCAGTGTTCCACACCTGAAGTCAACTCCTCGTTGGTTCGATCCGACCATAAGCTAATCACCCTTGATATCCACATCCCACCCCCAACCCCATTAAGGAAACCACAGTAAAAAATTTCTCCAAAGCCAACTTCATGCTTCTTAAGACAGAAGTAGTGAACTTCATGACACCCATGCAGATGGACAATACAGTTACAACTGCTGAATCCTACACAAATGCACTCTATAAGCACTTAGATGAGTGCATGGATCGTGCTATCCCAAACAGAACCAAGACACCATCCTCCAAAAAAAGGAAGCCAATCTGGTGGTCCTCTGCCATAAACAAACTGTACAACAGAAGGAAGAAACTGTTGCAAAAGAGAGTAAAATCCCATGAGTGTAGGAGCTCCCTGGTCAGCCTCAGTAAGAAGCTGAGATCCCTTATAAGATCCTCCAAAGGTAGCTACGAAAATAAAATCGCCACTAATTCCAAGGACAACCACAAAGCATTTTATAGCTTTGTCAAGAATCTCAATGGCAACACCCAGATCTGCTCTGAGTTACAGCACAAAGGCACGAAAATTACAGAACCAACTGATATTGCCAACATCCTGGCAGATAGGTTCAGTGCTAACTTTACCTCCCCCTCACCCCCTAAAGGGCCCATATCTATACAGGAAGAATGCAGAGTCCCTGTAATCACAACTACGCAGGTGAAAGCTGCACTCTCTAAAGCCAAAAACACAGCATCCATGGGACTGGACAACATCCCAGGCTGCATTTTACATGAACTTCAGAATGAACTGGCTCCCCACTTAAGCACCATGTTCAATAATAGCCTCACATCAGGCTTTGTGCCCACTGAATGGAGCACAGCAACAGTTATCCCACTCCATAAAGGGGGAGCCACCACTGATCCTGGAAACTATAGACCTATTAGCCTGATGAGCCTGGTCTGCAAGGCCATGGAATGTATCATCATGGAACTCATAAACAAAGACATTGGTAATCTCCAAACTCTGATCCCACCCAGTTCGGGTTTGTGAAAGGCAGATCATGCCTCCTGAACCTGATCGCTTTCGACACTATCCCCCATTCTGGAATTATAGCTAAACTCA
Source organism: Protopterus annectens (assembly GCF_019279795.1). Taxonomy (NCBI): domain Eukaryota; kingdom Metazoa; phylum Chordata; order Ceratodontiformes; family Protopteridae; genus Protopterus; species Protopterus annectens. The sequence continues at coordinate 997,568,063 of NC_056741.1, forward strand.
ATAAACTAAGCATAAATCCCTACATCACAAGATGGGTTGCCAACTGGCTCACTGACAGAACCCACACTGTAAAAGTTGCAGACTCCAAATCTGACCTCAAACCAGTGACAAGTGGAGTACCACAGGGTTCCGTCCTGGGACCGCTCCTGTTTGGTATCTACTTCTCTGAAGTACAGGCTAACACAGATGGCCTTTGGCTAATGAAGTTCACAGATGACTGCAAACTAGGAGCCATAGTGAAGTCCCCAAATTATGTGAACATCCTACAGAAGGGCCTCTCTGAGACAGATGCCTGGTGTCAGAGCCATGGCCTCAAGCTCAATGCCAAAACGTGCAGTGTCATCCCCTTTGGTAAAAACTCTGTACCCATAAGCTACCACATAGGCAGCAATCTACTTAACACCGAATGCGTGATAAGAGACCTTGGGACCCAGGTGGACAGTAGTCTCTCCTTTGATAGTCACATCGCCACAGTACTCAGGAAGTCCTTCTACATGGCACACCTCATCATAAAAGGGTTCTCATCCAGGAAAAAAGAGGTCATCATTCCCCTCTACTTGACACTCATTAGACTCATTATAGAGTACAACGCCCCTTTTGGAATGTACCTTACAAGACATCTGCAGCAGCTGGAAAGGCCACAGAAGTACCTCACAAAGAGGATTACTGGACTCAAACAAATGCCCTACACTGACCACCTCAAAAAACTCCAGCTTTACTCCGTAGCATATCGCCTACTCTGAGGTGATCTCTGCCTAACATATAAAGCTGTGTCAAACCCAGAGCTGTTGGACATGCTACACCTAAAGAAATCCCAATCCCTCTGAGCTACACACTCTAGGGACCTAAACCTTGTCACCACAATAAACAGGACATGCTGGAGGGATAGATTCCTATCCCAGAGACTTCCCATACTCTGGAACAGGCTACCCATCTATGTCAAGCAAAGTTCTTCATTAGCACTCTTCAAGAAAAGTCTTGACGCGTGGATGGGAAATAGGAAATACACCCCAGGGATCACTTCTGTGTCTCTGCTCGACCGTGGCACAGGAAAATAACTTTCTTGGGTGGCGTAAGCCAAGGAACCTTGTTGGCTAGGCTTACGTAGGCCCTTGGGCCGATAGCCTAGTACCTACCTATGAACCTATAACATAGCTTAAGATAGCATAATATAACATAACATGACATAACATAACATAGCAACACACACAATTGTAAAAAAATCACATATTTACAAGAAGGTTTAAACAGAAGTAGAATCAGGAGTATAAAATGCATAATATAGGTGTTATAGGTATCATTACCGTGCTACAAATTAAGATGCCTGAAGCATTTTTACATTGATCACTCACAGTGGGATGGCTTCTGAGACCAGACCATATAATCAGGGATAATCAGTATACACTGGTGTCTACTACTTGATTTTGGAAATGATCAAATCAGGCCCATAGGTATTATTTTGAAAGAGGTATCTGCAATTTGTATGGGATCCAAAGGGGAACTACTGTTTTCATTGGTGAAGCACACTGACAGTCTAGGCATAACATGACTGTTCCACTGTGGCATAGACTTATGGCCTAAAGGTCTACCTAACAATTTCTCTTTTGTAGTTTCTACCCTAGGATGATCACCAAATACATGGATGGTTATGTACTAATTTCAAGTGGGTGGGGTGCCAAAAGTTGTTTTGCAATTTCTTCCCTTCCTGTGGTTATTGAATAAAGTAACTTGTTGACTGCTTCAAAATATGGAACCACGGAATAACAATGGACCTTCTAAATATCCATTCAGCCACTTGCACTTCTTTGGATACCTTCCTACGTAGCCATCCAGAAATAATGCCATTTGTCTTGAAGGTCACTCACTGCAAGGTTTCTGTCCTTCACTTCAACACCATCCTCCTCTCCCTATGTTATGTGCATTAAGGACTCATGGCTATCACCTGACTTCCATCAGCAGTGCCCATTGTAAAGGGGAGAAGGGTAACATTTCTTTATCAGGCCATTTATTGCCTTTTATTTATTCTGCTAACTTGAGGTAGGGGTGCCATATTTAATTAAAATAAAGGAAAGTGTTTCCCACTGTTACTTTCTGTACCAAGTAAACTACCTCCAGTACCCAGAGCTTGAGCTCTCCAGGTATTTAATGTTAGCTTGACAACAGAGTAGTTTTCAGCATCCACATACTGATATATTACACTCATTTTATATTTCAATAATCAGTTCCTGCCAACTACATTACTTGTTACTACAGTCAACATACTGGGATGTGTAAATTTAAGAGATAGCTGCAGTTATTTTATTCTCCATAGTAGTGATTCATTCTTCTAACAACTGCAATGGTTCACTAGTTTGGAACTTCATGTATTCTGATAGATAAGATTAGTCCCTGTTATTTAAAATGCAGTAACTACTTTCCAAGGAAATGAAAAGTTTTTCCAACTTCCCTAACTTTTACCCCACCACCACCATCCCACAAACAGTGTAGAGCTTCCTCTCTTGAGGTCACCATTCATTTAACAGTCCACCTGACCTCACTAGACCTACTTTTCAAATTCATTCATTCATTCTCTGAATACCTACTTAATCCAATACCAAGTTGCTACTGTACTTATTGGCAGGTAAAGGGCTTGGGATAACAATCCATCATCATTTACAACACACACACACACACACACACACACACACACACACACACACACACACGCACACACGCACACACGCACACACACACACACACACACACACACACACACACACACACACACACATACAAATATGCATACTTCATAGGGATAGTTAAGGGGATTACCAAATAATTTGTGGCATGTTGTTGGGCTGCAGAAGAAAACCAAATCACCAGACAAAAGTCATTCAGATGTAGGAGAGGGCATCCAGAAATGAAAAAAAAGAAAGTAATTCAGCTGAGGATCAAACCAGGGGAACCAAGCACTATGAGGTAGCAATAACCACTGTACAACTTTAACACCCCCTTTCTAATTTGATAAAGCCTATTTTTCCCACAGGTTTTCAAGAAGTCATTTAAGTTCCACCATTGAACTACTATTCCGCTATTCACCCACATTATAAATGTGAATGGAGTCAAATACTTCCAGTCAATATACGGAAATGTGACACATTTACTGAATTAATTTGATGTTCAGAAAATGTTTGTCTTAGCTATTTATAAATATTGGCCATGTCATCTGAAACCACTTTAATATAAACATACTCCAAATTACCCATAAAACAAATATGAACTCCACACATCCCATAAATACATCTACCTAAAAAATATATATTGTAATGCAATTTTAATACTGTTTATAATGTGGAGACTTTGCCCCATATCCCACAGTGTTATGGCTATGTCCTCTGACCCCTCCCGTAACCTACAAATACCAACTCTGTCTTTGTATAACTGTACACCAAAGTCAATCCCAGGAATTACTCCATAGTAGACAAGCAACAGCTCAACTATGGTTAATTCAGTTAGGATCATAGGATCATAGGAGGTTACTAGGCTAATATCCCTGGGTCATTACAAGCCTAGCCAAGAGTTTATTCCCCCCAAAAAAACTCAGTCAGCACCTGTTTCTCCTGTAAATGAGGGACAAAGGTGGAACCCCTGGGACAAATTTGTGGTTTCCCATCCATTCATCAAGGTTGCACTTGAAGAGGGTCAGTGAGGTACTCTGTTTGACATATATGGGAAGTCTATTCCAGAGATGGGGCAGCCTCTAGGAGACAAACCTATGTCTCCAGCAGGTTTTGTTGATGTTGCATATTAGAGTTAGGCCTATCAAACGGGCAATGTGCGAGGAGTTAGTCTTACGGATATGAAGCATCTCTAGTAGGGCAGGGTCCAATATTGCCTTGTAGGTGAAAAACAGAAATCCTCTGAGCAATCTGTATGACACTGAGTAGAGTGTAGAGTGATAGTGATTTAAGTCTGTCCACATAGGACAGGTGCTGGAGGCTATGTATTCTCTTTGTGAGGTATTTCTGTGGCCTTTCCAGTTGGTGCAGGTGTTTGGAGAGGTACATACCAAATGGGCCATTATACTCAATTGTAGGTCTAGTAAAGGAGGAGTACAGAGAGGAAATAACCTCCTTTCTTCGGGATGCAATCCATTTACTTATGAGATGAACCAAGTAAAAGGCTTTTCTGACCACTGTCACCACATGATGGTCAAATGTGAGATTGTTGTCAACCTGAGTACCCAGGTCTCTCACCACAGGTTGTGTGCTTAGGGGGTTGCTGTTGATGTGGTAATCAGCAGGAGCTGTGCTTTTGCCGAATGGTATGATAATACATTTATTTGCATTTAACTTAAGGTCATGAATATGGCACCAGTGAGACCCTCTTGCAGTATGTTACCATCATTTGGGGAATCAATGACAGCACTCAACTTAGAGTCATCCACAAACTTGGTCAGCAACAGGCCCTTTGTCTTTGCCTGGACCTCTGAGAAGCAGATGTCAAACAGTAGGGGTTGCAGGACAGATCCCTGGGGGACACCACTAGTGACAGGTCTGCTGTCAGAAGTGGCGACACCTATTTTGACCTTGTGGGTCCTATCTGTGAGCCAGTTGGCCACCCATCTGACTCGATAGGGATTAACACCAACATATGTTAGCTTTTCAATGATGCCCAAGTGGGGGATTGTGTCAAAGGCATTGGCCAGGTCAGGGTAAGCTGTATATACTGACTTTCCCTCATCCAGGGTCTTGGTAACAGTCTCAAAGAAGTCAACTAGGTTCTATAGGCAAGATCTGCCCCTGACAATTCCAAATTGGGTGGGGTCAAGTACTTGGAGATTGCCTATGTCCTTGTTTATGAGAGCCATAATAATATGCTTCATGGCTTTACAGATCAGACTTGTCAAACCAATGGGGCGATAATTTCCTAGGTCAGTAGTGGCACCACCTTTGTGCAAGGGGATGACAATGGCAGTTCTCTACTCTGCTGGAATGAAATCCCATAATTAGGCTGTGGTTGACTAGAGTGCTCGATGGCAAAGCTAGTCTTGCTGGAGATGGTGCAGAATACAGCCTGGGATACTATCAGGTCCCATGGAGGCTGTGTTCTTTGCCTTGGACAGGGTCTTTAACACTTGATCTATGGAAATGTGAGGTGTGGGACAAGTATCAGGGATGTTGACTGGGCCTTTGGGGGGGATGATAAGGGGGTGACGTTTGTGCTGAACTTAGTAGCTAGCAGGTTGGATAAGTCAGCAGGATCAGTGTAAGTGGTACCATTAAGTACTAGTTCAGAACAAACTTGTGCTTTGCCATGGAGGTTCTTAACATAACTGAAGAAGGGCTTATGGTTTCCCTTTGTTATGGAGGCTAGTTTCAGCTCGTAACTGGCTTTGGAGGTTTTCACTAGTGATCTAATTTGCTTGTTGAGACGGAAGAGGACATTTTTCCGATTTGGAATTTGTTCTTTTTTACCCTTGGACAACAGCTTCTTCCTTTTGTTGTAAAGCCTGTTCACAGAGGATGTTCACCAAACAGGTTTGTGTTTCCTTGAGGAAAAGGTAATAGTTCTGTTGGGTATGGCTGAGTCCATGAAGCTGTACAGGTGCTTGTATACTGCACCGGGGTACTGCTCAGCATAGGTGTCTGCATCATCTGAGGGGGGCAGTAGTGTGAAGCTGCTGATACCCTGCCTTAGGAGGTTGTAGTCAGCTTCTGAGAAGTTTTTTAGTTTGATTACGGCTGGGGAGTGTTTGGGTGGGATAGAAACTTCGAATGAGACAGACTGATGATCTGATCTCACCAGGGAAGAAATTACTATGGGAATGGTGCAGCAGTTACCCATGTTGGTGAGAACCAAGTCCAGAATGTTATCTCCCCTGTGGATGATGAGACCAGCTGATCTAGTGCATTAGAAATGATGAAGTCAAGGAATCATTGGGTGAGTGCATTAGTGCAGGAATAGTTCACCCAGTCTATGGTGGGGTAGTCTGAAGTCACAAAGAATCAGGGTGTTGGGGGGGGGTCTACTTTATATGACTGAAATTTCATTTGACTGAAATTCATTTGACTGAGACCAAAACACTGACAGTTCAAAAGACTGAAAACTCATTTAACTGAAACTCGTAACACTGACACATTAAAGTAAAAGTTATATGCCATTTTCCCCACTGTATTGAGATCCTGGAGTTAGTATACATAGTTAGGGGGGGCAAAGCCCCCCACATAGTTTACGTAAATATTGTTTTCTGCAAAGAGTTATTCATTGCAGTTATAAATATCCATGTGTATGATTTAAAATGTATAAAGTATGTGGAGGGGCTACACCCCCACAATCCCCAATGTAGGGAGCTGTGCCCCCCCACACACCTCTAACAATATATACTAACTCCAGGATCGCACTACATGGGGAAAATGGCATATATCTTTTACTTTAAAGTGTCAGTGTTATGAGTTTCGGTCAAATGAGTTTTCAGTCTTTTGTACTGTCAGTGTTTTGGTCTCAGTCAAATGAATTTCAGTCAAATGAAATTTAGGTCATATGAAGTAGACCCATATATATATATATATATATATATATATATATATATATATATATATATATATATTATATATATATATATCCAGGTTGCAGGACTGGGTGTCCTGAGACATGGAGGAGGGTCTATAGCTGGCTATAACTTGGATGGGTGTCTTGCCAATTAATTTGTCCAATGGCCAGTTTTGCTTTTGACAGCAGGCCTCTTGTATATATGGCTCCATGACATTTTGGTAACTGCTGATGAGACAACTGTTGTTTTATTAAGCTAGCATTATCGACTGCACACTTCAGTGACCTTGTGTTTGGTCAGCCTGTCAGCTATTCAAATGTGAGACAGTACAGCAAGCACAGGTATGAAGACTTGTTTTCAGATGTAGACATTATCATCAGAGATATGCTAATTCCTGTGCTCCTATTCATAACTCTTGCATCTAGACAGGCATCCTCACAGACTGCATTCCTAATGTTCTGTGGTTGTTCCCAGATAAGTGAGCAAACTCTAGGTCAGTATAAATCCCCAGAGAAAAAAAGAATGGCTTATGGTATATGGCTACCGTTCAGTGATGAGAAATAAAGAATGTTAACTCCTAGATTAAAAGGACCACAAGTTGTCATCATGTCACTCAATGCTGTCAGGTATAAGTGATGCAAGCTGTGACCATACTGAAAAGGAAAGCCAGGGACACCACTGGCATTTTCTCTGGCGTTCTATAGGTACTGCCATCCAGTTTAAGAGGGAGGCTACCTTAACAAATAAGTATAGATAACCAGGGAATACAAGTAATGGATTTCAAGGACAGAGTTGTATCCATGATGAATTTCTGCCCATCTTTCTTACTGTGCCAGGGTCTGTGTGTGAGCGAGGCAGTGAAGGACGGGCAGCACAGAGTCTTTGTTTTGATACTGATAATGCAATTCATTTTGGAAGATGTCTGCCATTCTAAATTATAAATTAGGGAGGAGCCTTCCTAACTCATAGAAATGTATACAGGCAGCTGTATTCCCTACATGGCACATCCCAACCAAAAGATGTTGCCTCTGTCTTTTTGGCAGCTGTCACATAAAACTGAGGGTTGCTAGAATGAATGGTTTCAGGACTTCTGAAGTTAGTTCACAGAAAGATGAGCCCAAAATCAGCATTCAGTTTATCATATATGCCCATCAGTGCTTTGCAATCTGTTACTTCACCTATATCAGATTTTACGACAGATAGTACAGTATGGGAAGCTTATGACTGTCTACCATACTAATAATAAAGTAGAATTTGTTATTGAGGCTAAGCATTTTTACCCTCATTAACATGCCTATGTGTCAGATAAATGATGGCTTCCAGCTTCTATGTAGTAGTAGCAGTGATAGTAGTATGCATGAATGCTCAAATGTGCTTGAAGTTTTTGAGGACAACTACAGCTTGAAGAAGCCTACCTGTAAAGCGTCACTTTGAAATATGAATGACCTTCTTCTGCCAATTTCACCATCTTATAGAATTATGTGGAAGCATTGAAAATCACCTAAAAGGACTGCTTTGCAGGCATTACAAGAGCAAATCCACATTATTGCATGTGTTACTTCAGGAGAACAATCAAGTTGTATCAATGTTGTGTGAAACTATTGTTGGACAAAATGTGCAGCTAAGTTGAGGTTATAACAAGAGTTCAAACAGTTGTATCCATGAGGCAGCATTACGTATTAGATCTCAAGGATGTAGCTCACAACATGCTTATTAATGAAAGAATTAAATTATCAACTTCGCTGAGTAAGAATAACATGTGTTCATCCACTTTCATTAAAAATCCCTTAACAGTTACACAAATATGGTGTTTTTGATTCTTTCTCATAAGAGTGGCAAGCGATGATAAACTCAGTTGTTGCTAAGGCATGCATTCAATTGTGTGAGGTGACAAAATAATGGCTGACAATAAGCAGTTGCCAAAACTGCCACACAGACACACCTATGTGCACACACACACACACACACACACACACACACACACACACACACACACACACACACATAAAATCTGTCTAAGTTTAAAAAAGTACTAAATATTTTGACGTTTATAGATGTTCACATCACATTCTAAATTGAATACAATAATTACTATGAATGGAATAAAGTGCATATTTTTTTCTTTTTTTGTGAGTTAATTAGGGACAGAATCTGTTTTATTTTCTTTGCAACATAACCTACAGTTTACCATCAGCAATTCACTTGCATTCTCAGTTCAAGCTTTACAATAGCTTCTGTGAAGCTGAAGTTATTGCTCATAAACAGGTACATTGCATTTATCTCATGCTCACCACAGTGACCTAATGCTTGTGCTCTATTTTTTGGGAATATGTAGGTTAACTGAGATCCCATGTGCCTTAATTATGCAGCCAAATGGGTGTGCCTCTAGTTTTGGAAGTATGCATGTTTATTGAGTAAGTTAAGTGTCTATATACATTGCCTGGATGTTAATTATTTAAACAGGGACAATAGTGCTTTGTTTAAGCTGCTCCTCTTAACTTATTTAATGTTCTTTTTGACTTTAGTGACATAATTATTTTTTTCTCTGTGAGTATGAGTATACATGCCAACATATATTTTTAATTTATGTTACTGCAGCATACTGGTGCAGATGTGTTTCAGTGGTGCACAGCTGTGCATCCATTGAGTTGGTATATAAAAGTAAGGGGGATGGTGCAAGGCTTTTCCCATGCAGGGTGCAGAAGGCTTCCCACTCTGCAAAAATGCTTACTATTATTAGATATTAATTGTTGTGTTTTCAATATTTTGATTTTGAGCATAGGAGCTTTATTTATTGTTGTTTTCATTAAATTACATTGGTCCTATTTTACATAGTCTTTGTCATTTCATTAATTATCTGGCTCAAATTGCATTCCTTCAATGAATGAATGAAACAAATTCTTACAGCCTTGCTACACCAAATTATGCATTATGTTCAAAAACCTTTGTAATAAACTGCTAGCATACACTGCATCTTTGTTTTCTACTGTCTAACACTACCCAGCAAGGCTGACAATTTGCCTGTTTGATCATTCAGTTTCTCCTACTCCTGCATTGCTTTTAGAGTAAAACAGTGTCATTCCAGCATAATGTTGTTTACTGTTTCAGGAACGCTAATTTAAAAATGTGCTTAAATGAATCTCTGAAACAATTTTACATGTTATGTGTTTTGTTGCAAAAAATGTTATTTCTTCGTAAATAAATAGTAATATTTGTTATGTATTACTTGCATACTAAAGTGTATCACACAATCATTTTTATCTTGAATTATTTAAAATATATGTTTAGTTTTGTTTGTAGGCACATTTCTAGTTTTTTTTTTTTTTTTTTTTTTTTTTTGTTAGGGCAGGTCAAAAAGATCATAAATGAATGATGTGTTCTCTACATAAAAGATAAGTCTTGCTCCACTGATGGACTTGGTTAACAGTACTATAAATTCTAGAAGTTGATGAACCTGCGTAGTGCTTTTATAATTAAGAGTTTTACATCACTTTAGTCTGACTTGGTATGACAAGAGTGAATTAACCTTTTCACTAAGTGCCACTGGGTTCTCTCATCTCTTTCAGTTAGCTGATGTAAAGAGAGTGAATATCTGCTAGATGCATGAGTGTGCCATTGAAAGCTGAAAAGTATGCAGACAGAAAAAAATCCTCCTAAGCTGTGAGTCTGATTTTAATAACTATTAGATTATGCACTTGTCTGCTGAGCAATGCTATGTGTTTCCTGCAGCACTGTTAAGGTAAAGGTCAGTAGTTCCAGTTCTAAAATTTCAACACTAATATAGTATGAAAATGTCGTACCTTTCAAGAGCACTTAAAGCAATAATTTACATTACAGCTTTGAAGACGGTGCAGAGCTTCAACTAAGGAACAAGTATTTGCATTTATTTATACAATCAAAATAGATATACGATGCAAGTTTACATCTAAAAGTGAAAAGCAAGTTTTTTGCACAGCTAATGCAAAACCTTTGATTTTGAATGTTATCCCTGTAACAGATCTCTGTATGGTTTTATTATGTTTATAACAACTGCATTGAACAGCAAAGCATTTTTCAGGTAAGTGTGTGCATGAATGGGTGTGCTTTCTTTGAAGGTTGGGCGTCAGGCTGGCAATTTGGCACCGTAAAAATCAACTGCCAATCATTAGTGAACCAGAGTTCCACTGTGGCGACCCCTATAAGCTGAAAGACATGCATACAAAGTACCAGTCCTTTCATTTAACCTTTGGCAACATGCTCAGTACTTCTTAGCTGTCAAAAAGAATATAATTAGTACTATAATTCTAGTCCCATGCAGAAGAATGCATACCTCATTTCAGACATGTTATCATCTGTCCATCTCATGAGAAATATTCTCTTATCATGAAATACATATTTTTGATCTATATTCAATAATGTGTGCATTACTTTTTATCTCTGTAGCTGAACCCAAAGACATCTTTTTAACATATGTGCAATTGATCTTATGTATGTCCTTATCTGTTCACATTTTCTAAAAAATGAACACATTCAAGTCCAAGGGGTTTTCCCGACATATTGTGTACCTTATATGGCTGCCTAGTAGTATCATGTTTTCTTATGTTTGGATTTCACTATTTTCTGAAGAATTTTATAGATTTCATTAAATTACCATTTCAGAGAGAGGACCACCTCTCCTAAGCTTACAATTCAACTCTGTCAATCAAACTACAATTATGTTTTCCTTTCCGCATATTTCTTACCAGATGTGTTTATTTTAGATTTCACAGTTGAAAAGACTCTTTTATCCTACTCCACATATCTTCATAAGTGATCAGTCATCGCATTTCAGATTTTACATTTGGAACTCTTATTACAGCAACTGAACTTTTTCTGACACTATTCATTCTATCATTGTAGAATGTGTTTTGAGTGATCGGTAATACTGAAATGCATTCATATACTGCCTACAGGGCATCATAGTTTATGTTTATATGTTAAAGTAATTTCATGAAACGTTACAGAATGTTGGGTAGCTTTAATAGTTGTTTCCAAATTAACACAGCAGGAGCAGCAAAACTGTTTTTGTGATAACTGACTCTCTTGTTAGACACACTGGCTTGTCATTCACAAGGCTGGATAAAAAGAGAGTTACAATGAGTTGCCTTTCAGCCATCAGGATCTCTGATATTACAAGGACCACCTGACTAATATGAATACAACATGGTAGTGGCACATGTGTAGGTAAATGAACAGAAAGTAAAGCCCTGAGGGACATACAGAGGGACATGTCAGAACTTTGCATGCATGTTACAAATGTAGGTACAATACTGGTCCTGAATGGTTTCTTTCTTTTCCCTAAATATGAGGGATCTTCTATTTGACAGGATGGGACACGATGCCCAACAGTCCAGCTTCTTTCTCTAAGGATGACTGGCGCTTCTCGTTCCAAGGCTTTCACATAATAGCTAAAGCCTTTGCTGACCCCTGTGCCTTTTTAAGCAGGGTCCAGTTGATGAGCATTCTCATGAAACTGACATATCAGCCCAGCAATTGAATCAGCTTAAGGTGTCTGTACTCATTGCCAGGTATCTAAACAATAAAATGCCTGATCTTGGGGTACTCCTGCATTTGGAAAACATCCATGTCTATGTTTAAAACTAACAGCATTCCCTCTATACCAGTGTTTTGCATGTTTCATGCCTCTAGACACTGAGACAACTATGAAGGAGTCTCCATATTTGTCAAGGAACATATTACCTCAAGGTAGACCCCAAGGGATCCACAAACTGAACTTATTGAACTAGAGATAACACTAGACAACATTCATTATCAACTATGAACCCCTTCTTTGTCCCCTGGTGAAGATGTATGTGATATTAGCAAAAACTTCATTATCCCGGCGATTTATCTACCTTTCAACAAAATAGGATGACTACACCTCCAATGTAGTATATGCCCAAAATTATTAGACTTAATAACTGAAAAGTCCATTGATCAGTTGGGGAATACTACAGAGCACACACAGAGCTGTAGATAGCTATTTTGGTGCCTGTGTTGTCCCTCAATCTGGCTTCCCCCTCAGATTTAACCTGAGGAGCAAAAAGGGCATCTCTTTCTTACGTCAAGGCTAAAAAAACTCTTTCTACTTTTAAAACTGTAGCAAACCACTGCTACAAATGCATTTACATTCATTTCTACATCAGTCCTGACTACAAAACCAGGAACAGCTTTCATTTCTTAATGCTAGTACAGATGTGAATGCTGGTACTGCACTACTGACCATCTGACATCTGACAATCATGCCCCCTACCAATTTGCACCTGAGGAAGCTGCCTCCGTCAGCCCACCTTAGCTATACCTTTGGACATATCATTCTTGACCTAATTCCTATAAATGTGGTTGCTTTGTGCACTACTCCTCTGGTATCCTCTTCTCCAGTGAAGTCTAATCAGTCTGGTCAAACTTGTGGCCTTCTCCTTAAACTCTACCAAATTTAAGAACACAAACATGCTCACCACAACCTGCTCTACAATGAAATATCAAATTTCACTTATGACTGCACCACCTCTAACCTTGACAGCGACTAGCTTCACTAAGAAAGTCTACACCAGTTTAGATAAATGCATAAAACTAGCAGCCCCTACCAGAACTAAGTATTAGAAGAAATTAAAAAACAAACCACCCTGATGGTCCTCCACCATAAATAAACTGTTACACAGTATTAGATCCAAAACTCCTTTTCTCAAAGCAATACAAAAAAAAAAAAACACTAGCAGGTCCATTAAATGAGCCCATGAACATAGTCTGGCTTCTGAAACCAAAAATTATTACAAATCCATTTTTAGCTATGATAGAAAGTTAAAAGACAATACCCTACATTTCTCTGAAATTATTCATAATGACACCTCCTTTCCTGACCTAACAGACATTGATAATATACTTGCAGACAAATTCAGTGCCATCTTCACCCCCAAAACTTCCATCCAAAACCTTGAAATACCTGTAGCCTTTACTTCCCTAATTATCTCTAAAAATCATTTACTGAAAGTACTATCTAAGAATAAAACTATCTCCTTCATGGGACCTATCCATATACCTCCTTATTTAATTAATGGTGTAAGCATGCCCTTGTCGACACACTCCTTAAACTGTTTAAACTAAATGTAGTTACTGGCTTTGTCGCTGATGAGTAACACCACAGTGGTGATGCCCTCCAAAAGGGTGGCCTTACAACTGATACAGGTAATTACAGACTCATCAGCCTTGAAAGCCTCATCTGCAAAGCCATCATATCTTCCTTCATAAACTATGATATCAAGAATCGTAGCAGACTTGACAACAAATGTTTGGTTTTCTTCATAGGTTCATAGGTAGGTACTAATCTATTGGCCCTAGGGCATAATTAAGCCTAGCCAAAATATTTAGGCTTGCACCTCCCACGTGATTTAGTTACCTGTGCCTCTGTCGAGCAGGGCCACAGAAGTGATTCCCGGGGTGAATCTCCTGTTCCCCATCCACTCATCAAGATTCCTTTTGAAGAGCGTTTATGAGGAAATTTGCCTCACATATATGGGGACCTTATTCCAGAGCAGGGGGAGTCTCTGGGACATGAATCTGTCCCTCCAACAAGTCCTGTTTATTGTTGAGGTTAGGTTAAGGTCCCTAGAGTGTGTAGCTTGGGTAGATGAGGTTTTCTTTAGGTGGAGCATTTCCAGCAATTTGGGGTTTGACATAGCCTTCTATGTCAGGCAGAGATCACATGTGAGTAGCCGGTATGTAACCGAGTACAGTTGGAGTATTTTTAGCATGGTGGCATAGGGCATCTGTTTTAGGCCCATTATCCTCTTGGTGAGGTATTTTTGAGGCTTCTCCAGTTGTTGCAGGTGTCTAGTAAGGTACATCCCAAATGGGGCATTGTACTCAATAATGAGTCTAATGAGTGATGAGTCGAGGGGGGCAATAACTTCCTTTTTTCTAGATGCAATCGCCTTTGTGATAAGGTGGGCCATGTAGAAGGATTTTCTAACCACATTAGTGATGTGGTTATCGAAGGAGAGGTTACTATCCACCTGGGTCCCTAGGTCTCTTATCACACTTTCTGTGTTAAGTAAGCTGCCCCCTATGTGGTAATTCGTAGGTACTTGTTTTTTCCCAAAGGGGATGACAATGTACTTTTTGGCATTTAACTTGAGGCCATGATTTTGGTACCATGTATCTGTTTCAGTGAGACCCTTTTGAAGGATATCTATGTCAGCAGGAATCTCAATTATGGCACCCAGTTTGCAGTCATCTGCGAACTTTGTTGGCCATAGTCCCTCTGTGTTTGCTTGTACCTCGAAGAAGTAAATACCAAACTGGAGAGGTCCCCAGACTGAGCCATGGGGTACTCCACTTGTCACAGGTTTGGAGTCGGACCTAGCGTTTCCTATTTTCACTGTATGGGTTCTGTCCATGAGCCAGTTAGTAACCCATCTTTTATTGTAGGGGTTTATATTTAGGTTAGTGAGTTTGTCTATAATTCCCGAGTGGGGAATGGTATCAAAGGCTTTCGCAAGTTCAAGGTATGCCGTGTGGACCACCTTTCCCTCATCGATTGCTTTGGTGACCATCTCGAAAAAGTCAACCAGGTTTAGAAGACATGACCTGCCCTTTATAAAACAAAACTGGGTAGGGTCTAGAGATTGTAGGTTCCCAATGTTGTTGTTTATGAGTTCCATGATGATGTGCTCCATGGCTTTGCAGACGAGGCTCATCAGGCTGATGGGGCGATAGTTCCCGAAGTCGATGGTGGCTCCTCCCTTGTGAAGCGGGACAACTGTTGCCATGCACCACTCAGTGGGCACATAGCCTGAGGTGAGGCTGTGGTTGAACATGATATTTAGGTGAGGGATTAGTTCATTTTGGAGTTCATGTAACATGCAGCCTGGGATGCTGTCTGGTCCCATGGATGCTGTTTTTTACTTTAGAAAGTGCCGTTTACACGTGAGTGTCTGTGATTACAGGGGCAGCGCAATCTTCTGGTATAGTCATGGGCCCTTTAGGGGTTGAGGGTGGGGTAAAGTTTGCACTGAACCTATCTGCCAGTATATTGGCGATATCAGTTGATTCCATGAATTTTGAACAGTTGAGCTGTAGCTCAGAGCAGATCTGAGAGCTGCCATTTAGGTTCTTGACATAGCTAAAAAATGCTTTGTGGTTGCCTTTGGTGTCCGTTACAATTTTTCTTTCAAAGCTTGCCTTTGAGGATTTTACAAGGGATCTTAGCTTTTTGCTAAGGTTGGTCAGGGAGCTCCTCCATTCCTGTGTTTTTACCCTTTTTTGTAATACTTTCTTCCTTCTATTATACAGCTTGTTTATGGCCGGGGTCCACCAGACTGGTTTCCTTTCTTTGGAAAAATGGGTCTTGGTTTTGTTCGGGATAGCACGGTCCATGCACTCACGTAAGTGCTTGTAGAGTGCTTTTGTGTAGGCTACAGCAGATTCAACCAAATTTTCATTCTGCATGGGAGTAACGAAGTTTGCCACCTCCGTCTTAAGTAGCATAAAGTTTGCTTTGGAGAAGTTTTTCACAGTGGTTTCCTTTGGGGGGGTGGTATATGGATATTGAGGGTGATGAGTTTGTGGTCTGGTCTAACCAATGAGGAATTTACCTCGGGCATGGAGCACTTGTCCCCCATGTTGGTGATGACCAGGTCTAATATATTGTTGCCCCTTGTGGGGGTGTTAATAAGCTGGTCCAGGGCATTTGCACTGAGCAAAGGTATTAGTGCTTGAATAGTTTTCCCACTTGATGTTTGGGTAATTGAAATCACCCAGTATTAGGGTGTTTGGTTGGATCCTCGTGTTTTCCAGTACCTCGAGGAATGAGGAGTAGGGGTCTTGGGGCAGGGATGGTGATCTGTAGCAAGCTACAACCTGGATTGCAGTTTTGCCCATTGTCAGTTGCACTTGGATGACCTCTGAGGTATCATACGTTGCAACTAGTCTGGAGGTGTGGTTATCCTTGATGAATATGGATACGCCTCCTCCTTTGGTATTTCTTTCCAGGTTTTGTGGCCGGAATGTGTGGTATGAGTTGTAGCCTGGAATCACTGGGGTGCTTTCTTGAACCTTGAACCAGGTCTCAGTTATTGCACAAATATTGATGTTCTCCATTTTGAGAAGAGCCTGGAGTGAGTGCATTTTGAGGTTTAAACTCCTGGCATTGAGCATCATTATCCTCAGTTTTTTATCACTGGTACTTATTACAGTGGTGGCTTTGTCTTTTGAGCCTTGCCAAAAAAAGGCACTAATGGGGTGGCAAGTGCCTTGGCCAGTATCCTGAATCCCAGGGGTGACAGGTGCAAGCAAACTCTGGCAAAGAATTGTGGCTTCTCAAGCATGTCATCCCAAGCAGACAGATACTGGATCCCCTTTGAATGACACCAGAAGCTCAGCCAATTGTTGAAATTTATCATTTTTTCCTTGCACTGAGGTATCATTCTTGGTGAAGGTAAGATGCTACTCAGGGTTAGGGTCATACCTGCCTTGGTTACATGATCAGAGTGCTCTTCTATGTCTATTTTCATGTAGTCCAGCGAGATACATCTCAGGTCATTCACACCAATATGGACAATGACAGAGTCATATTTGTACTTGTTATGGAGTGACCTGAGTGCCTGCATGATGTGGCAGATTCTGGTGCCCGACAAGCAGCTGACAGTAACCTTCTCTTTGTCCAGCCTGGTGAGTGGGACATCAGTGTGCCTGACTATGGAGTCTCCTATTACAAGTGTGTTAGATATGATGTTATGCGTTATGGGCTATGGTTGTGTGGCACACTGGTTTTGCAGGTTATGTGTTGGTTGTGGTGTGTTTGTGAGTGGAGGTTGCTTGCATGTCTGCTGTGGAGGTCTCTGTTTTTTCCGCAGATTTTTATTTAGAGCCTCAGAGTATGTCTTTGTGTATCTATGTGTGGGATTTGCAGTTGCAGGTGTGGTGGGTCTATGTGTAGTATTGCAGGTTGTTACCTTCTCCTCTTGACTGTCTATTCCAGTCGTGGCTGGAGATAGCTTTGCCTCAAGTTTGGCTGCGTAAGTGCATCTCTCGCAGATTTTGGTGTCATGTGGTAGGAAGAGAGGTTTGTCTGTGTACATGAGGCAGTTGTGGCATTGCCTAAGGATGCCCAGATTCATCAGGTGGACAGGAGAATACACTGGAAACTGGCCTTTGGATATGCTTAAATGGGTTGAGGAATTTTTCTTGTTAAGCTGGTGGGGGAGAGTAATTCGACTGTTCCCTACAAACAAATGTTGGGTTTGTTAAGCTGGTGGAGGAGAGTAATTTGACTGTTCCCTACAAACAAATGTTGGGCTTCTTAAGCTGGTGGGGGAGAGTAATTCGACTGTTCCCTACAAACAAATGTTGGGCTTGTTAAGCTGGTGGGGGAAGAGTAATTCGACTGTTCCCTACAAACAAATGTTGGGCTTGTTAAGCTGGTGGGAGAGTAATTTGACTGTTCCCTACAAACAAATGTTGGGCTTGTTAAGCTGGTGGGGGAGAGTAATTTGACTGTTCCCTACAAGCATGGGAGGCGATCCATGTGCAACTAACAGTGGGCAAAACTGCCTTTCAGTTTGTAGCCTGCTACAGACCACCCTCCCAAACACAGGAACCCCACTCGGCTTTCCTGAGAACACTGGAAAATATGAAAATCTCTCCAAACACCATTATATTGGGTGACTTCATCTACCCAAACATTGATTGGGAAAACTACTCAAGCACAAATACCCTTGCCCAATGGTTCCTAGAATTTATAAACTGAAATGCTATGGAACAACTGGTCACCACTCCCACAAGAGGAGAAAACATGTTGGACCTGGTCATGACCAACATGGGGTCTCTATGTTCCACACCAGAGGTATACCCCTCATTGGTAAGATCAGACCATAAATTAATCCCACAGGACATCCATATTCCATCTCCACCCCCAGCCAAGGAAACCATGGTGAAGAACTTCTCAAAAGCAAACTTCACACTTCTCCAAACTGAGGTGGAATCTTTCAAAGGCCCCGGGCCAGTGGAAACTACAGCCCAAAATGCAGAATCCTTTACAAAAGCATTCTATGGACACCTACAGGAATGTATGGAGCATGCTATCCCAAATAAAACCAAGACCCACTCCTCCAAAGGCAGGAGACTTGTCTTGTGGACCCCAGCCATAAATAAGCTATATAACAGAAGGAGAAAGCTACTACATGATAGAGCAAAATCCCAAAAAGGGAAGGCGTCTCTGATCAGTACTAGCAAGAAACTACAATCCCTCCTAAAATCATCTAAGGCAAGCTTCGAAAAAAAAATTGCACAAGACACTAAGGATAATCACAAGGCCTTCTTTAGTTATGTCAGGAACCTGGGAGGCAACTCCCAGATATGCTCTGAGTTAATGCAAAATGACAAAAGCTACACTGAACCCACAGACATTTCCAACATCCTGGCAGAAAGGTTCAGTGCAAACTTCTCCCCCCTTCCCCTCAAAAAGAGCAAATGTCTATCCCAACAGAATGTAGCCTCCCTGTGATCACAGATGCACAGGTGAGAGCTGCCCTCTCCAAAGCAAAAAAAACAGCATCAATGGGACCAGACGGTGTCCCGGACTCCATCTTACATGAGCTCCAAGAAGAATTAAACCCTCACTTAAAGACACTGTTCAGTCTCAGCCTTACTACAGGATATGTACCCAAGGAATGGCATACAGCAACAGTGGTCCCACTCCACAAAAATGGTGCCACAACGGACCACGGAAACTATCGCCCTATAAGCCTGACCAGTCAGGTCTGCAAGGCTATGGAGCGTATCATCATGGAAATCATAAACAAGGACATTGGGAACCTCCAGACACTGGATCCTACCCAATTCAGCTTTGATAAGGGCAAATCTTGCCTCTTGAACCTGGTTGACCTCTTTGAAACTGTTACCAAAGCCATAGATGAAGGGAAGGTAGTCCACACAGCCTACCTGGACCTCACAAAAGCCTTTGACACAATACCCCACTCGGGCATCATAAATAAGCTCACCAGCTTAAATATCAACCCCTATGTCACAAGATGGGTTGCAAACTGGCTCAGGGATAGAACCCACATGGTCAGAATTGCAGGTGCCATGTCAGACTCTGAACCAGTTACAAGTGGTGTCTCACAAGGCTCAGTACTGGGACCTCTGTTGTTCAGTATATATTTCTCCAAGGTACAGGCTAACACGGGTGGACTATGGCTGACAATGTTCGCAGACGACTGCAAACTGGGTGCCATAATCGACTCTCTGGCTGACATGGGCATCCTCCTAAAGGGTCTCACAGAGCCGGATAACTGGTGCCAGAGCCATGGCCTAAAGCTAAATGCCAAAAAGTGCATTGTCATCCCCTTTGGGAAAAACAAAGTGCCCACAAATTACCACATAGGTGGTAATCCATTAAGTACGGAAGAAGTAATTAGGGATTTGGGGACCCAAGTAGATAGTAATCTCTCCTTTGACAATCATGTTGCCAAAGTAGTCAGAAAGACCTTCTATATAGCCCACCTTATCACAAAAGGGTTCACATCTAGATCAAGAGAGGTCATTGTGCCCCTCTACTCATCACTTATCAGGCCCATAATTGAATACAATGCCCCATTTGGGATGTACTCACCCGACACCTGCAGCAATTGGAAAGACCCCAAAAGTACCTCACCAAGAGGATGAAGGGACTCAAACAGATGCCCTATGCACTTCGGCTAAAGAAACTCCAGCTCTACTCAGTTGCATACCACCTACTCAGAGGCGATCTGTGTCTGACATATAAAGCCATGTCCAACCCAGAATTAATGGACATGCTCCACCTCAAGAAATCCAAATCCCTTAGAGCTACATGCTCCAGGGACTTGTACCTCAGCACAGAAATAAATAGGACATGCTGGAGGGACAGATTTATATCCCAGAGGCTCCCATCACTCTGGAACAAAATCCCAATCCATGTTAGGCAGAGCCCCTCACTGACCCTATTCAAGAGAAATCTTGACGAGTGGATGGGAGACCGTAAGTTTACCCCTGGGATCTCTTCTGTGTCCTTGCTAGACAGAGGTACAGTAAACTAACCTAAATATGGCTACCTTCTGTGACCTATTATACAGAGGCACAGTCAACTAATCTAAAAGGGTGGTGAAAGCCAAACACACTCTGGCTAGGCTTATAAGTGCCCTAGGGCAGATAGCCTAGTATCAACCTATGAACCTATGAACAAATGTTGGGGATCGAGTATTATAGATTATTAGTGCTTCTGTCACTTTTTTAATCAAGTGCGAGTCTGAAGGCGTTGATTTGAGTGCTAGAACTGAAAGAACTGGCTAGTACTAAGGGAAAAACTGAAGAGCAGACTTTGTGGAGTCAGGGATAGTTTAACCCTACCTAACTGCTACTGTGCTATGCGCAAAACCTTGCAAATGCATTCTGTATATCCAAAAGATAAAAGAGATAGAAATTAGCCCAAAATGGCCAATAAAACTACAGTTTCTGGGCTGAAACCACTTCTTCAAGGACAGGTAGGCTGGTGAACAGAGTAACTTCCTTCTATCCAAGTAAGGTATGGGCAACACAGAAACTTAAACACAGTCCAGGTACCAGCACATATCTGAAAACTGGACTTTTCTAGCTTAGAAAGGCAGGAAATAGGACTTTTTTTTGTTTTGTTTTTTTTGTTTTTTTTTTCAAAAATAGAACAGATACAGCAGAAAAAAAAACAATTTTAAAGTACAGAAACAGCTGTCACACTTTAGTGTGAAGCCAATAACAATTAAATAATGCAATTTAAGACAAAAATGACTTTTTTAAAGTGCAGGCAGCAAATAAGTACAAAAGGGTTACAGAGGCTGTAGATGGTGGACAAGTGGTACACATGGTGTATCCTGACCTGATTAAGGCATTTGATACCATTCCCCATTTTGGCATCATACAAAAGCTATATACTTTAAGAATTGACCCACTTGTGGCAAAATGAAGGACAGACACCTACATGTTGCAGGTGCCTCATTATAAAGTATGAAAGTGACCAATGGGTGTCCCTCAGGGCTTTTTGCTGGGACCTCTCCTATTTAGGATTTAGATCACAGATCTCAAAGTGGAGAGACAAGACCTCTGGCCAGCACAGTTAACAGATGACTGAAAACTGGGAGTTTTTGTTGTTATGTCACTCTCTGACACCCGGATCCTCCAGAATGAACTCTCCCAAAAAAATTGCTGTCCTAAATATGGGAGAAAACTAAATGCTAAAAAGGTGTAGCATCATCACTTTTGGTAGACAACCCCTTCCTCTGTCATACCATATAGACAACACACCACTACAATAATGTAAAACAAACCCAAAGCACCTGAATGCAAGACAGAAGAGACCAATGTTTCTAGCATATTCTCAATTTAATTTCTGCTTTCATCCTCAGACTTTATCAAGAACACCACTACAAAATGAAAATGTAGTCAGGGTCCTAAGAAACTTGGGTTGATAACTTCCTCTCTTTTTACCATCATGTGACAATGGCTGTTATGACATCCCTTTAATTAGCACAGTATTTTTACTAAAGGGATATCATCAAGGTCTAACGATATAATATCTCCCTTCTAATTCGCATTCAGACCAATTATTGAGTACAGTGTCCCCTTTGAGATGTATCTCATTTAAATTTCAAACAATTACAAAGACTCCAAAAGTTCCTAACAAAAGGGAAAAAAAAAAAAAACAAAGGCCAGTAGTCTCTCAGATATCAAGATAGGCTGGAAGTTCTATCCATTTATTCAGTGTCTTACAGACTTTTGATGGGAGATCTCTGTCTCACTTACCATGCCATTGGAAACTCTGTTGTCCTGGACCTCCTGTATCTCTGCAAGTCCAATGGCACCATCGATGCTAGAACCAAGGACCTAAATCTTCACAGTAGATGAACAAATAGAGTAGACGTACAGTTTTATAACCCAGTGCATCCCAAGCCTCTGCAATAAACTCCCCCTGCATGTTAGCCCATTTGTCAATGGTGCAGCAGGTAGCACATCTACCTTTTGTGCAGAAGGCTGTGGGTTCTATTCCCACAGCAGATAGACTGATTGCTGACAGTGTAGTGCAGTATAAGGGGGTGCTGCTCTCCTGAGTATGTCATCCTTTGGATGAGATGTTAAACCGAGGACCCATCTGCTTGAGTTAGTAGTTGCTCAGATGGATGTAAAACATCCTACAGAACCTATCAAGAAGAGTAGAGGAAGCTCTGCCATGCCCTGGACAAATTTTCCCTAGTAGTGTAAACACCATTGCAGGTCTCCCTTGAAAACAGGCTACTAGGGTAATGGGAATAAACTGTTCAACAAAGGATAAATACATTTAATTCTGAACATCAGAAAGCTGATTAACATCTTTGCTTTTGAGTTCTTCTGTGGCAGGAAACTGATAAATTATGTGAGTTACAAAAATGTTAAATATTTTAGTTCATTGGCAGACAATGTTATACACTTGTGTTAGTATCAAAGATCTGTCTTAAGATGTTGATTTCCTATTTCAGCTTTATGACAGAAAAATTGTATTTAGTTTGCCAAAAACTAGTGTAATGGTCAAACAAAGGGTTATATCCCTATAAGTGTATAAAATAGATTCAAGATATTAGTGAGAGAATTGTTCACCTGCTCAATAGCTTCCCAATAATGCATGACAAGAGGGGATAGCATACTGTTGTTTTGTGATATTGCTCAATCTATGTAAATTATACATATAATAATATTTTCATAACATTTCAAGAGTATTCCTTTACACAACCATTTATGTTATATGCTATGATGTTTTGTATAAGGTGGCACCATTTGTTCACCTTTAGGTCACACTGCTTTTACGAAATTAATGCAGTTATGAAAATATAGAAAATAGTTATAACTGATTTACCGAAAGAGCATTTATATCTCATAAAATGTCTTCACATTACCCAGTCATTTTTTACTTACACTCACTGCTTGAATGTAACACACCAACAAAACAGTATCACATTCAGTTTTTGCAATATCAATGTAAAAATGGAACTGTGTAATATTTCTTACAGCTTTTTGCAAACACTCCTTAACTCCACCTCTGTACATCCCATGCTCACCATTTCACTGTCATGCCTAACAAATCAAATCAGCTTGTAGATTTCTGCTTCAGGAATTAGACTTTCAAAACATTAATGGGAATACTCATTTCAGAACTATATGGAAGTCTCCTGTAAAGACCAGCATACTCGAACAGGATACACAGGACCTCTGCTTACCTGATGACTGTACTCTTATGGGAAGCAATGAGTTAAGCGGTGTAACTCACAATCACCTAGATGACTGGATGGGTGCACACAAATTTACGCCAGGACTAACTAGTACGGCCCTTCTGGAGAAAAGAGGTGTGGACTGAGAGGGAGACTATTGGTATGGCATAAATGGTCATGAGTCTCAGTGGCCTTGGAATATCTTTGAATCTGTTTATGAATCTGTCTATGAATCTATGAGTCATATATTACTGCAGTAGGTAAATATCAGTGGGTCTTTGTTGGTAGAACACTATGACAATAAATCATAATGCCTGTTTTATATCCACCGTAATAACGTTAACAACTGACAAGAAATAGTAAAGGCAATGGAGTCTACCTTGTGAGGTACCATCACTAATGTAAGCAGGCAAGTGACTCAGTTTTATAACCTGCATTGCTACACATTCTCTACAGTTTTCAGCTAAAAATCAGCAGCAGGGAAGGATAGCTGTGGTAAGTAAATTACAATCCTTGCATGTGACATAATAAAACATTATCTTGTATTCAATGTGTTGAAATTAAATGTATACTAACATTTCCAAATAAAGAATGCATTAAATTATGTGAAAACCAGTATAACAAACAGCTTAAATGTCGACTTAAGTTTTGTTTTTTAAACCATGGACAACAACCTTTAATTTTAAATACAAAAAAAAAGCAAGTGAAAAACAAAAATAGATTTCCTCAATTTTTGGATTACCACATTCAGCTTAGCTTGCTGTGGTGGGGTGACATCCTCACCCCATCAGTCCAAATGATCCCTTATCCTCACAGATCTCTATGCAAGTCTGGCTGTAACCCTGATCTGCTTAGCTGATGAAGTGAATGTCATGAGGCTTGATAGTATAGGATAGGATAGGGTAGGATGGGATAGGGTAGGACTGGGTAGCATCCATGACTGTTCACAACATAGGTGGGTTTAAGTCTGGGATGAAACGCTCGTTCCCTCAATATAATGAGAGATATCTGACAGGCCACTGCATGCTATGCGTCATGATATGTGGGCCATATTGTATCCTGGCCCTGGGTGACAGACCTAACCAAGCCTTCACATATGGCTAACTTGGCAGTCAGTCTAAGCTTCAACCTTGACTGGTCTACCAAGACCAGCTTGTACACCTCAGTACGCCATCCTCATCTCAAGGAGAGGCAAGCAGAACATGGGGAATGATAGAGTTTAAGCCTGCTTGCCTGCATGAGAAACAAACTAATTTGCCAGAGTAATCATGACAAGTAGATTACTGCTAGTAGAAATAAAGAAATGTAATGTCAATGTAATTAGAAGTAGTGGCATTTCTTTAAAAGAGATAATTCTACTTGGCAGGCAGGGAAAATCTCCTTGTAAAATAAATGAATGTGGGTAATATGTTGCAAAATAACAGACAATTATAAAAAGAAGGGGAAAAACTAATACTTTAGATTTGCAGAAATGTTTTCTGAATATAGCCAGACAATATATTAATAAATGGTTAACTGGGATGAGGCTTAGCTGCTAAGCAGTAACCAAATAATGTTATTAAGAATATAAAATAGAAGAAATGCATGTGTGATTTTCATCATGCATATATTAATAATAAGACAAGAATAAAGGGTATTGAAATGATTTGCAGTAGCTGGCTCCAATGGTGTGAGCAAAATATTTTCACAACATTATAACTCTTCAGACAGTATAAATGTCATACATAATCAATAATAAGAGCCATATTAATGAGCATGATGAAGTTCACATAAGTGTCATAATAGTAATCTGTCAAATGCAGTACTCTCACCAATGCAGTAACATGTAAAACGATATCAAAAAGGCTTCCTTGAGTTTAAGAAGCTGTATAAGATTTATCCACAAATAAATAATAATAAGTAGACAGCAGGAGGGTAGTTTCACTGTTTCCATGACATTTCCTCAAATATGTATTATTATATACTAAGCATACTTATGTACAAATGTAGCACCTTCTCTGGGGAAAGGGACCATAACTTAAGACAGCTCAGCTATCCCATTCAATATCACACATAATAAATGTAACACTACTCATACAAATCAAATTGCAAACTATATTGATTCTAGCTACTCTTATACACAACAAACATAACAGTAGACTACAGTGCACATGCACATACTACTACAACCCCAGCTAACCTCCAGTTATAACCTCCATTCCGTATGCAAACAGCCTGATCACCCCCTCAAGCACACTAACCACCTACAATTTCCCATTCACTGGCTCAACACACCCATCCAATACCCAACTTGACAGCAAAAACACTGACTGCCTCTCCATCCACCTCTATGAAAGTTCCTCAGTACACTAATATACAACAAAACTTGCCAAATGCTATACAAACTCACACCCATCCTTTTCATTCTACGCATCAGAAGCAATACTTAAACCAACCCTTGCCTACCTCAGCTCTCATCTACTAATAAATGCACAAGGACATCATAAAATTAGACCAGGTTCACACTTTTCTTAAACTGCACAACCATAACATACTTTCTGTTACTGAGTCTTGGATATAAAAATGTGACCCCCAGACATACACACAATTCACCATTATCTCCACATTATAATTACTTAGAAGCTAGACCTGGTCCAAGTAATGGCAGTGGAACCCTCCTACTCTATGAAATCCATCTAAACATCTAACTCTTAGCCCAAACTAGCACCCTGTCTGCCACTGCCCCTCAGTGGATACCTCTACAAATTACAGGAAAAAAGTCACTTCTTAGCAGCTTATCTCCCTCTTCCTTCCACATTTGGTAAATTTCAAACACTAATTCAAGACATATCCAGCTTGACATTGATGGCATTGATGACATTCTTTTCAACTTCAGCCTTAAATAACTACTGCGACAGCTCATGCAACATAACCTCATCACTAACAATCATTCTCATCTAGATCTATTTGTCACTGACAGCCCCAGTCTAGTGTCAGATATTATCGTCCATCATTTTTCTTAGTGACCATTACACAACAAGTTCTGCAATTCATACCAACAAAACAAAAAATGTCCCTAAATTAATACCATTGAGGACTAAGACAAACTCAGATATTAAAAACCTTAAAGAAGCCCTTTCTATCATAGTCTTTCATATTAAGCCTAAACAACTCTAACCTTGCTGCAGAAGACCTCACACCACTACACTCATATCCCCAGAATACATTCTTCCCTATAATTTCTCACCTCTACAAACCAAAAAAATGATTGGCTAACTCCTGATCTGAAATCTCTTTTACAACTTAGAGATTATTCATGGCATGCACTAAAAAAACAACCCCCTCCCATAACAACAGTCAGTAACATATTCACCATAGAGACCACTCAAAACAAGCAATACAATGACACAAAAGCCAGCACATGAAAATATCAAACATCCTTAGTTAACTCACCAAACAGTTCTAGAAAGAAGTGAATTGACTCACAACAAAGAATGTTCAAAATAATGCAATAAAACCAACTCATACATTCTTTCCTCTCTGACTTCTTTTCAGAATTTTACAAACTACCCAGCCTACCAAACACTCATATCTCCCCATTTACCCCAGAAACACCTGTTTACACAACAAGCATAACTTTTAAGATACATGGTACTGCACATCTGAGTGACATAAGGTGAACACAAAACAAAATAACACCCATCCGTAATCACAAGAAACTTTTAATAAAAAAATAAGCTCTTTTGACTCGAAATGAAACAAACTGTAAAGACTAACCAAATATGCCAAACCATAAAATTACATATTACAACTGAACCAGTAGAAATCATATTACTCTGTTGTGTTTACCTGGCATAATTGATTCAGCCAATGTCTCTAGATAATGAGTCATTTTAAATAGGTAGACTCATAGTGGAAAACTTCATCTTCAGGAAGCATCTGAGTCAGTCTGATAGCATTACCTTTTACAATATTATATTTCATTTAGTAAGGATTATTGCTACTAAAATGTAAATAAGAATTACTGAAAGTAGATTTCCTAAAAATATTAGATTCATTTTTAGCTAACATATTCTTATAAATCATGATATTGAAGTAATTATTATGATCACTTAAACTGTCATGCAAAACTCAAGAAGTCAGTTTAAGATTCCAAATAACCAAATAATTCTTTCAAAATGCCAATATAACCTCTATAAAAGATAAATAAATCATCCAAATAATTCAAATATAAGCTTACATGCTTAAAATAGTCACTGTTAAAATCATAATCTTTCTCCCATGTACATAAGGTTAAGTTAGCAAAAATGAGTGTGGCAAATGCACCTATCACAACCCCAGAATTTTATTTAAAAAAACAAAAAAAATAGGTCAACACAATATCCAAACAATCACACATAATATCACTATCCTTATGAGAAATGCATTTAGTCCCTAATAAAATGCCCCTAAGCCACAGTGTGCCATCATCCTGGGGTAAAACAGCAAATGAACCATTAATGTCAACACCTACCAAAATTAATTCTTTATTACAATCAACTCAATATAAACAATCAAAAAATAACAACAATTCCTTAGTACTTGTAGAAAAAGCTCAAGGATATTCCTGAGTATATGATCAATAAAAATAGCCAAAGGTTCAATCGTACTACCCAAAGATAAAATAGTGGGTCTCAGTGGGGGGATCCTCTTTATTTTTATGTTTTTCAGGTACTCCATAATATATAGAATAGCCGGGTTTTAATTTACAAAAAAATAGAATGTCTGTCAAAAATCTGTTGATTAATATGCAGAACATTTAAAAATATAATAGTGTTGTCATATGTTAACTTAACTTCATTCCTAGATACTAGTATATGTAGGAAACATTATACTGAGATTTAATTTCCTTGAAAAAAGCTTAAACCATCAAATATGCTGGTTGATTGAGCCTAATGAAATGTAAAACCTATAATAAACAATTCCTTATGTGTGTCTGCTGTAACAATATTACTATAATAGGGAAGAGGATCTGATAAGCAATTCAAAAAGAAACAATGGAAGGATTTATGTATAGATCCCAAATGTGCAACAAAGTTTTAGGATTTTTGCTTGGAAGTGTTTGAATAGGTATTTTTATATCCCGACCAGACTCCAAATAATTTTTCATCAGGTAGATTGCATATATTGGAGGTGTGATGGAAAAGAAAGAGGTAATTGGGAAAATATTTTGGGAGTGTAATGAGTTGGCAGACTTTAAAAAATCCCCACAGAATACTCTGCCAGAAATGCTGAGTGAACAAATTTGTGTAACTAAGGAAATTATTTTTTTGAGCTGTGATACAGAATTGGAATTAACTAGATATAGTATAGCCTTGCTGAGTTTAATTCTGGTGGCTGCCTAAAAAAACAATTACTAGAAAATGGAAATCGAAGTCTAAATCAAGCTTACTAGAAGTAGTGACTAGAGTAACACAGATAAAAGAACTGGAAGTAGGATCTTTAGAAAAGGGCAGACACAAACTACATAGAAAAAATTGGAATTGTGGGAACAATGCATGCAGAATAATGTTTTAGAGGATGAATGAGGTTTAAGGGAAGGCATTAATTAAATAAGCTATAAAATATCAGATTGGCAATGACTGTATAGAACATTATATGTGATATATAATGCTTGCAACTGAAAATATGTTAATAATTTGCTTTCATGTATATAAATATATATTGCTTATGTCATAAGTGATAATTCAGTAAAAATGTTTCTTGTTTAAAAAAACAATATTACTAAAATTAAAAATGCACAGACTCTTATTGGTATTATATACTGATATACCCTGTAAGATGACTGTAGTCCTGCTCAACAAAGTTGGGTCATTCAAAATGGATGAATGGATTAGCAAACAACTAAAAACCTGGTCTTATGTTGCAGTTATCTTTTTAGTTGCTGAGATGATTTAGTGGCTGTGTCCATTTTGATAAATTCTGATTTGCTATGTATTCTGATCTCCATAGTTGATGCTCCTGTAAAAAAATTATCTGTATGCATCAGAGTGGAAATGTTGGAAAAGTGAAAGGTTTGCCTCTCTGTCAGAATGCCCATCTGTTGTCAAAATTTATATCGTAGTTATGGCCATGATTGAGTCGTTTTGATTACTGGCCAAATGAAGACTTGCGCAGAGAAAGTAGATGTGCTGATAGATTGGCATATTGTTAT